>NC_085141.1:269573461-269618337 GCF_024139115.2 Armigeres subalbatus
TTGAGCTGAGTGATTTATAAGTAAGATTTATCGAGCCACTCAGTTGCGTTGTTTCCACCATATGGGCTATACATGATAATTGGAAACAGGCATAGCAAATTAATGGCTAGTTTTGTTTTTCATGTAAGGGTATGCCAAAAAGCTTGCCCATTTCTCCCTTTTATTAGAAAAGAAATTCGTATTCTCTCATGCGTTATGAGAAGCATTTTTTTAAAAAAAATATATTTTCGCGCACTCATACATGCAGACGTCACTTCTATTTTTCAAGTTGAGTTTATTGGTATATAGCATTATGAAACTCCACTACCTGCCACCTTTGCAAATGTTCGGCCGACAATGTTCATGTCATCTGCGAAACAAATAAATTGACTGGATCTGTTGAAACCCGGCTCTCCGCATAACACCTTCTAGTGCAATGTTGAACAACATGCACGAAAGTCCCTCACCTTGTCTTAGAAGCTGTTCTCGTCCATAATTTTCCATAGCTCTACGTAGTCTATACTGTCGTATGACGCCTTGAAATCAACGAACAGATGGTGCGTTGGGACCTGGTATTCACGGAATTTTTGAAGGGCTTGCCGTACAGTAAAGATCTGGTCCGTTGTCGAGCGGCCGTCAACGAAACCGGCTTGATAACTTCCCACGAACTCATTCACTAATGGTGACAGACGACGGAAGATATCACTGGGATATCACTTTGTAGGCGGCATTAAGGATGGTGATCGCTCGAAAGTTCTCACACTCCAGCTTGTCGCCTTTCTTGTAGATTGGGCATATAACCCCTTCCTTCGACTCCTCCGGTAGCTGTTCAGTTTCCCAAATTCTGACTATCAGTTTATGTAGGCAAGTGGCTAGCTTTTCCGGGCCCATCTTGATGAGCTCAGCTCCGATACCATTCTTACCAGCTGCTTTATTGGTCTTTAGCTGTTGGATGGCATCCTTAACTTCTCTCAAGGTGGGGGCTGGTTGGCTTCCATCGTCCGCTGAACTGTGGACGGAATATGCGAAATTGTAAGATTTTTATACAAAAATGTAAGAAAAGCTTACAAAATTGTTAGATTCTTATACAATATTTGTATAAGAATCTAGCAATTCCGCATATGCCCAGTTCTTATACAGGTTTTGGTAGATTCTTATACAAAATTGTTGGAAAATCTAACAACCGCCGGTTGGGTGTAGTGCTGCTTCCACCTTTCGATAACCACAGTTCGTCCGTCAAGATGCTCCCATCCTTATCTCGGCACATTTCGGCTCGCGGCACGAAACCTTTGCGGACTACGTTGAGCTTCTGATAGAACTTGCGTGTTTCTTGAGAACGGCACAGCTGCTCCGGCACTCCGCTTCTTCCAGGCGGCGTTTCTTCTCCTGAAAAAGGCGGGTCTGCTGTCTCCGCTTCCGTCTGTAACGTTCCACGTTCTGCCGGGTACCTTGCTGCAGCGCGACCGCCCGCGCTGCGTCCTTCTCCTCCAGAATCTGTCTGCACTCTTAGTCGAACCAATCGTTCCGTCGACTTTGTCCCATATACCCATATACCGAACATTGTTGATGACGGATAGTTTTTGGCGCAGTTTAACCATCACCAGATAATGGTCAGAGTCGATGTTAGCGCCAAGCTATGTTCTGAGGACGAAAATGTCGGAGAAGTGCCATCCATCAATCAGAACGTGGTCGATTTGTGATTCTGTCTGCAGTGGTGATCTCCAGGTGTACCGATACGGGAGGCTGTGTTGAAAGTAGGTGCTGCGAATGGCCATATTCTTGGAGGCGGCGAAATCAATTAGTCGTAGGCCGGTTCCATTCGTCAGCCGGTGAGCGCTGAACTTCAAAATAGTCGGTCTAAGCTCCTCCTCTTGGCCAAACTGAGCGTTCAAATCTCCTATGATGATTTTGACGTCGTGACTTGGGCAGCTATCGTATTCACGTTCCAGCTGCGCGTAAAATGCGTCCTTATCATCATCAGTGCTTCCGGAGTGCTATGGACGTTGATTATGCTGAAGTTGAAGAACCGGCCTTTGATCCTCAACCTGCACATTCTTTCATTGGTCGGCCACTACCCGATCACGCGCCTTTGCATATCGCCCATCACTATGAAAGCTGTTCCCAGCTCGTGTGTGTTGCCGCTCTGTTAGATGGTATGATTACCTCTAAACGTTCGCACCATTGATCCCGTCCAACAAAGCTCCTGCAGCGCTACGATGCCGAATCCACGGTCCTTGAGCACATCGGCGAGTATGCGTGTGCTCCCGATGAAGCTGAGAGATTTGCAGTTCCACAAACTGAGTTTCCAATCGCTAGTCCCTTTTCGTCGCAGTGGTCTTCGACGATGGTTTTGCTCCGTGCATACAAAATCCGTACATGGCAAAATAATTTAAATGACTACAGCGCCACTAGCGTTCTACTACTTATGCTTCTACTATCCAAATTGACTGAAAAATACATCTCAATTCATGTTACGTCTTGCGTTATTGTGTCAGTTTTTTCCATTACGTCATTAAATTTTTTTGGTGTGTAGCGTTACACGTATCCTTAATGTAAAAGGTCCCGCTATTTAGACCCTTCACAGAGAACAATTCCATTGAAGGCGTCCCCTTATCAATAGGAAATCAATCCTTTCTTGAGAAAACAGAACATTAATACATTCTTGTCTTGCTTCTAGAATATCTCCAGTAGGAATGCTGTACAAACCCGGGATTTAACTCTATCTATAAAACCATTTCTAGCTAAAGATTTTCTTCAGAAACAAGAATTTCCATGTTCCTCACATTCTATTCTACACATCCAAAAGGGCATGCTATGTATTATAAACAGTTCGATTGATTTTTAGTTACACGTGTAATAGATCTTAAGGTTTAACTCCGAGGATATCTTGGATGACCGCACTTGACCATGGGCTGCTCAGTAGCCATCTGGAAGTATCGGAACATTCCGAGCGGTAGTCAGTTCTTGCAAATCGTCCTAGGAATTTGGTACAATTTTCCAAACCAATTATCATGCATAGGGAAAACAATATCATTGCGAAAATTACTCTTTGATCCCAGGCGACCTTATATGGAGTAATGGTCAATTCTTGTAATTCTTTGTAGAAAGCGGCGACTTTTTAGCAGTGGTCAATTAGTAGAATTCGATGCATAAAGCTGCAACATTATAAACTGTTTTGTAAGAATAAGTAAGAGCATATATGCTCAGACAGAATATATTGACCACTAATCAATTCTGGATATCCACTATGTTGCTCTTCGGAAGTTCCGGAATATCCGGGAAAGTGACCAATGTCAGGAGTTCGTCTCATAGTGCTACAGCTTTTCATAAATCAATTGGTTATGTTTCGTAGAAAATCAACACAATGACCACTCATTATTTTCAGGTAAAAAAGTGCTTAATTCCTGAATTTTTTCCTATGAAGCTGCGAATGTTTATAAATCATGTTTTATACAAATTAGAACTCACTTAGATAAGTCTTGAGAAGTGGCCTGTTTTTGAAACCGTTGTTTGTTGTAGCAAAGTAAGAGCAACATGATTATAACCTGAACTCATTGATTCCGGGTTTTCTTTAAATCTTTTTTTTTTCCCACGTTGTTGTTCAGCCCAACATTTTTCTTTTTATTCGTTAACCGTTAACCAATGAACTATCCCATTCTCTTTTTTCTGTAACTAAATATACCTACTCACTAACTCGATGGAGATCCTAGATACTCTGTTCAGGTTCTTCATATTAATATCAAAATTAAACCTCTCTTACATGATATCCAGCCTTAATGGAAAGTCCCTTCAATAACTAGTGAGGAATGGTTCACTGTAACTAGTCAAACAACTTTTCGTTAAAGAACGAACAAAAAAAGTTACTATTTATATTTTTACCAGTTGATTGAGTTGCTAAAATTGTGGATAATCCAGAACTTCAAGAGGACCACTTCACGGGCACCCGGGGTCAATAAGTTTCCATGCATTTGCTTTGCACAAACAATTGATTAATAAATAGTTCAAGCTTTTCAAGACAAAATTCAAAATTTTACCATTTCTACGGAAGTGTGAAAGAACCATTTGTTGGCCATCCGTACTGAATGAGAAGTCCTTGTATTGATCTTGCTCTCACATTGCTAAACAATTTCTGAAACGTCGAAAATTTCTGGGATGAACTTCAAAAATCGTCAACTTCCATATATTTTTTTGGACTTTTTGTTGATTTTCCTATGCCAAACAGTTTGGAAAAAGTAACAGCTTTTGGAGACCAAGAATAGAACTTGATCACTTCGCCGGATGTTCCGATACTCCCATAAGACCACCAGATGGCTACTTGTGGTCAAAAGTGGTGCTTGCATTGATTTTGCTCAGACAGTGCTACGACAGTGCGTGTTCCTAAATACGGATCATCCGGATGTCCACCCGGTGGCCAATGCAGTCCAAGGAGCTAAATTGTCGTCCTTCCTAATGCATTTATCGTCGTGAGCAATTTTGTTGCAGGTTCCATCATTCAAAAAGGAAAAGATCCATCATAATCACGAATATAGGAGTTGTTTTTGTACGGGCATACATACTTTTGGCGGGTAGTGTATGCATATAAACTAGAAGTGAATTTGAACATTTTTCAGTTATATTATTGTTATTACCAATATTGAAAGCCATATATTCCTTATCTAAGAGGTATGGGCTTATTTCTAGGAATCTTGCCACGTGATATACCAAATCGTGCCAGACAGGAAGAAAAAATATCGAAAATAACTGTGGACATAGGGTAGAGAACCATTTGGGGCGGTGCTATTCCCATCAGCAACGTTCATTACTCGAGCGCATTACAACCGAATTACTTGTTTTTTAGTACATAATTAGTTTCTGTCGATATCTAGTGATGTACAAACAATCAAGCCATTTGGTTGGAACGCGGTCGAGTTATTATCGTTGCGGACGGGAATAGGGGGCGCTGCCTAAATGGTCCCGCTCCCTATATGCAATCAAATTTTAATTGTTGAGGACATTATTGGGGCCATTTCAATTCATCCGAAACATTCATGATTTTAGGTCGTGAATTCTACCATACAAGAGAAATGTAATACGCATATCAATATATGCTGAGTACATTCTGCGCTATTCACAGATATCGAATGATTCATTGACGTTTTTCGGCGTGTCCCATAGTGATATTCTAGAATTCGCGAAATATTCTGAAGTACAGCTGACGTAATGAACTTATAATCATTAAATAAAAAAATCACGGAAATAAAGTTTATAAAAACTGAAGTTCAGCTCGTAAGGCATATGCAGCAACGGCCTCCAAAATGTCCTCGGCATCAATCGAAGTTCTTCTCAACAGACCCTTAGATGCCTGTCAAGATGTGCAAGGCCTATTGTTATGCATTTCAATGCATGCAAGGCCATCCAAAACGTTCTTGAGTTCAGGTCATCAGGTCTAAAAGCTTTTAAAAGCGTATGTGTGTTTTACACCATACATGCAGTTCCATACATTTGTTATGGGCAGGGAAGAAAGAATTTAGTCATTATAACTAATTTGTAAATGTAAATATGCTAAAGGATCCAAGGACACAAGGGGGGTCCATTATAGGTACAAGGAATATGTGGGAATGGAATATGGAAATCAAATGGGGGGACCATAATACGTATATAATCTAACTCGACGTTGCGTATTATAGACCCGGGGTGGCCATAATAGGCATGCTAGCTACATCATTTTAAAATGCTTGCATAAGTAGTAAAAATGAAAGTTTTGGCTAGTTTTATGTACGAAACACGATGCTGATACCTGTTGCTTGTCATCTGGTGTAGCAGAACTACAATTTGTCAAGAACTGAAGTAAGTAAATTTTAGTCAAGGGGTCCACTACTAGCACTCACTCCTCATAACTTGATATGATTATACACTGAAAGAAAGAACATGGTAACACAAACCATATCAAGGGTAAAATTAAACACATTTTACCACTTGATTTCGGTAGAACGCAATACACCTTTGAAACCACTACGTTTGTTGTTGATTTTACTATGCCGTATGCTGTGGTGCGCTACAGCAGATTTCACTATTTTCAAAGTTAAATTTACCATGCGCGTTATAATATAAACGTGGTAGATTTGACTACTGTTTCTTGTCATAATATGGGTGGTAGTGATTTTGTTTACATTAAAGTGATGAAATGTACTTATTTTTTATTATTCAGACTTTATAAAACATAAAACATAACACATTAATGCTATACGTAGATCTTATCTCATAAACTAATGTCTTTGAATGTATGTTTAGAGTTCGAAATTGCGTTCTCAGCTTGCCTCTCGGTCATTGCGATCAATCTCGTAGGAGCTTCTAGGTCCGTAGATTTCTGATTTGATCTTTTCCCTATGATTTTTAAAACCAAATATCCGTCACCAAAGGTGAACAATAAATTTATCACTTTGTCAGCTTCATTGCACCACGATGTATTTTTTAATTAGCGAAACGAATACAAATGCCTGAAGCAAATACTTCGGGGACCGGAGCTGCGATTTAGTTTCCTGAAAATATCAAGGAAAATATGCAGTTTCGTTAATCAATACTTAACATGTACAACTAAACTACTTACCACATGAATTAAATGAAACAATTTGATTTCAAATGAACAATTGATTAATAAATTCCTTATCAAGAAATCGATCCACACAGAATTAGACATGAAGAAAATATGACGAACGATGGTTGACTTTTATTCAACTATTACGCATAGTAATGTTGACTATAGATTACACGGTGAATATAACTGTTGATTATTGTAACAGTTTGACAGCTTCTACACATAGTAATATTGACTAGATCATTGTAACACCCATAACGTTTAGATGTTTCTATTACTATTCCATGGCATAGTAATGCAAAACAGGTTTCTGTTGACGCATTTACTACAGAAATTTTATCAGTGTACTCAAATAAAATATTTACAAGTCTTTTTTGTCCAAAGGTAATCAATAAAGTATTTGCCAGCTTCTTGTGATCCATCAGATTACTCTTTTTCATCTTAATTGCCACAGTTGAATTCTTTCGACAGAGGCCAACTCATGTTCAGTCTCCACATCGTAGGAATTCTCTCTTACTACTAATAAAGCCATAATTCGCACTTGCAAGCGAAGTGTACACCACCGCTAGGTGGCATAAGAGGCGGATCGTTTTAATGCCCTTTTCGCTGTAACGATTAAACATGCACGAAACATTTATCTTCGCTGTAGACACTCAGCCTTCGTTCCGGAGTTTGGACCGGAGACATCCCCAAACATGGTTCACGGTACGCACCCCGCTGAGAATACACAGTTGGCAAAATATTCCGCTCATGATTCTACGGTGTGCAAACAAATGCTGTAAACGATATAAATTGGACACGCAAAAACATATCGCAGCATTGATTTTTTTTCCTTTTTTTGTATTTTATAAATAATGGATAACTACTAGCCTGTGAGCAATAATCAGTCTTAACCCTTGAAGGTGCAAGGCGATTTTTTTTTAGAAATCGTCGAAAATATTTTTAACATAAACAACCATTAAAATCATTAACATTAAACGTATTTTCGGTATGTTGTTTTAAAACAACATTGCGCATTTAACGGTTAAGGAAAATCCTCACGGAATCCAAATTTAAAAGTAATCGCGTTTTCAAGGGCACATAATTCAATACGAAAGCAACGCACAACTGTCAGTTGTGCATAGCATGCATATTCAGTGGTGTTTTTTATTTTTTTATTTTTTATTTTTTTATTTTGGATTCCATGAGGATTGTCCTTAAAAATAAGGCAAATTGTCATAGCAATAAATTTAAATAATTCACTCTTTAAATTTCAATAAGCGATCATTACTCCGACCGCCAAAATTTCTTCCTTACCATTATTAACATAGCATAATATCTTTTAAACATCGTACATTAATAGTCTGTATTGATTCACTATTTGATATTGAGTAATGGAAAACAATTTGATACATACAAAAATTGTATTTTTTGTTTCGCGGTACTTTAATGTAGGAATTAAAAATTTCCAGGAAACTTCAATATTTTTGCCTTTCTCGTACAACTAAGTACCGAAAGGCTATCATTTCACTCCGAAAACGAACTTTTTATAAAAGCCTCTGAGACCCATAGTATTATATACCAATCGACTCAGCTCGACGAGCTGAGCACATGTCTATCTGTCCGTGTGTATGTGTGCGCACAAAAGCTATAAAACACATTAGACAACTTTTCGTACAGTATTCCTTAACCGATTTTCTTGCAACAAGTTTCATTCGACAGGGGACAAAGCCTTGTACATATAAGGTTGGTGTCTCAACTAAATGCGAGAAAGGCACCACCAACGCTAGGTGGATTAATCTGGGTTTTTATAAGCCTAATAAGTATTTAATATTTAATTAAGAAAATTATTTTGAGCTTTTTAGTGGAATATCTTTACTTGTCATAAGACGGGTTTGTACCATCCAATTTAATGAAATGGGATGGTACAAACTTCGTCTTATGACAAGTAATATTTAATGTTATAATGGAATCCATCCTTATTCCCTTTTCCAATAATTTTTAAATTTTCAATAATTTTCAATAATTTCTTAATTCCAAAAAATCCACGTTCATTTGATTTAAAATACAAAATCACATTCTTACCATGTTATTTTTTTTTTCGTGCACGGACTGTATGCGAGCACTCGGTGGGCGTGTTGGATACGATTGCGTGCTGTCAAGAGGAATTCAGTGCATGATGAATGTTCCTCTATCTGGTTTTGCATAAAAGTTATTATAATTGTTTTGCGAGCCCAGCCCATAAAGGAACTATACATTTGCCTTCTGTGTGAATGCGTACGCTAAGAGCTGACAATTAATATGCACATAAAAAGCGAAAGTAAACCGAACCGAACAGATTCTTCTCGCTTGTTGTGATTAAGAGTATCCACCAAACATCACAATAAGGTAAGGGCCCAACATTTAAACTAATGCACTCTTTTAATTTTTTTATATGGTAGTAAAGTATCACATTAAAGTTCACTAGATGCTCAGAAACGCAGAGTTTGCAGAAATCGTTCTCAATAGATTATACAAGTGCGAAAACCCTAGAATCGGATAGGCAGCCGCACAGAGAAGTTTGGTAGCGGCAACCCGAGCAAAGTTTGACATCAAAATTTGCTGTCATGGTGTCAATTATTTGATTACTCCAGTCCAGTTGATCTCGTTTTGTATGGATTAACGGTTAACACAGCAGAAATGAGAACTTTTCATACTGTGGAATCAAACTGAAAATAAATTTTGCTGTCAATGAAGTCAACATAATTACTAAGTTTGAAATCATGATATCAATTTTGATATCAAAATGAGTACTAAAATTAGATTATTCTTGTAATAATTCATAACAAAACCAGCATATTTTATTTTCAGGTTGCTAAGAAGATATACGTAAATAACTCACTTTAGACAATCGAGAGCATAATTTGATGTAAAGCTGCTATCATTATGATAACTGAGGACTGCATATAGAAAAAAATGTTTTGATATCAATTTTTATTAAATAATAATTAATATAGCATTTTGTTTTCAACATAATCTCCACAGCAAGGCTAAATATCAATTTGCTCTCATTTTGTTAACCGACTTTGCTTGGAAAGCTACCGTTTGTTTTTATCTAACGCTTTCTATTGAAAACTGGAAGTTTTACAGAATGTCGTTAGGCCATGCTTAGAGACAATACGATTTGTTGTTTTAGAAAGCCGAAGCAGCTTTTCATTCACATCAAATAATTCAGTGGAAATGTTGGAAATTGGGAAAAAGGTAGTTTTTATAATTCTGCAATATTTAGGCATGTAAAAAAATTCTTAACTCTTTACCTTTCAGTCTTTTTTAACATTTTTAGTGAACTCTTTAAATGTTTCGCTACTTTCTTTCCCTCCGCCAGAGTATACTTACGTTTGATACCATTTTCTCGAGAATTTTCGCTCCCTTCAATGCTGCTTTATTTGGGGAATCGGTCAAAGTTTGTGTCGTTTGGTATTTTCTAAATTTTCAACTCGGGCAAACAGCCCAGATAAAATTCGGTCAACCTATCCCACTGGATATTTTCGAGAACAATCACATTTTAGAAACACAAAAGTGAGGTAACCCTGGACACATTTATACCATTGTGTAGTTTGTAGTTTTTAAATACCCTTCCCAGCGTACCACGTTTTTGGAAATCTGATGAATATTGATTCGATGATACAAATATTATATTACCAAATATAACTTTACCTTAACATAGATTTACTCACTAGCGCCAAAATAGAAAAAAAAACATGATCATATTCAAACGAAAACAAAAAAAAAATACCGGAATTACATACGCATATGGGTGACCTAATACCACCAAAATTACTATAATACGCATTAAAGCTAATTTATCAATCTTCCCTATATAGAAGGAATAGAAGACAAAGCAATAACATATCGTTACAGAACGATCCATAAGCCAAAAAGATACTAGCATTTTCATGTCAAGATCTAAGCGAAAATAGGTATAAAATACTATCTAACTATCCAACGACGATTTTTAAGTTAAGCCAATTTAATTTATTAAATATACCGAATGGTACAAGCCTCAAACAAATCATTTAGGGTAACGGAGATATTTGGACCACTGTAGGAGATGGCCGAACAATTTTTCCAATAAAAGCTAGATTTTGTAATAATGCTTGATCAATTCACTGAGCAACTAATAAGTGGTGAATTTTAGATAGGATTTGTAGCTAAAAATGTTGTAAATCCCTCCGAAAGAACTAAACTATTATAAATTCTGAAGATATGTTAGATCTAATTTTGGACCACCTTAAGAACATATTTTGGACCACTCGAATAATTTTGTATTAGACTGACTGTACTGACTACTTTGGACCACTCGAATATTTTTGTATTGATTGCAAAGTTATGTTTTTTTTTCCTGTTCGGGTGTGCCACTGCGACCAATTATTAGATCTATTGTAGCGTTACCCGTATCCTTAGTGTTTAAGTGCATGTCGAATTACTCCAGTGCTGTCGAGAAGCAATGCAGTATCGGTTTCGATACAGTTGTTGTTTTGTTTTCTCAAGACCACCATGGCAAGGTCCCGCTATTTAGACCTTTCATAGAGAGCAATCCCATTGAAGGCGCACCCCTTATCAATAGAAAATTAATCCTTTCTTGAGAAAACAGAACAAATACTGTTTTTGGCCATGCCGGAGCCCTAACCGCATCCTTGTCTTACTTCTAGAATATCACCAGTAAAACTCTTAAAACCCGGAATTTAGCTCTGTCTACAAGACCATTTCAAGCGACAGAATTTGTTCAGTAATAAAAACTTTCGTGTGTTCCTCTCACTATCATTGTTCACCAGTTCAAGAAGAATTAGTACGTATTTAAACCCCTAACTCGATTTTTCCAGCAGTCAGTTCAGGACCGGGACCTAGGACCGGGTACCGAGATTTTTTAACTAATTGCTTGAAAAGTTGTTTCCGCTGCATACAGTCTAGCCTCAAACAAGAGGAATTCGAGTCTTTGAACTGTCTGCAAGGTAACATTAATTATGTTTTATTTCTGAGACTGGCTGTTGGTAGCGGGGACTAAATACGATGAATCCTTTTTTACCACAACTTATTGCCCTTGCTAGAAAAATGGATTAAGCTAGGGCTCTGTTTGGTAGATCTTACACCGCAACACACTACGTCAAAGTGATCTACCGTGTTACGGGATGGATATGTTACTATTAGATTAAATTAGTTAGCTCCAGCATTTTCGGCGTTTTCATAATTAAAGTCCTTGTTTAGCAATACATTTTTAATAAGTCAAAAACATCATTCACATCTTTTGAATCTATGTACACATAAACTTACAGCTTTTGAAAGTGGACTTCAATTTTACACTGTCGTTTTGGTTTTGGTCTAATCCAGCCGGAATGGGTAAATGAGTGAAAATACTTATTCTTAATAATTGCTATATTTTGTAAGAAACAAAAGTGGGAGATACCTTATGGATAGTTTCTTTTTGCAATAAAATTTAAATGTTGCATGTTTTATTTAGTGTTGTGTGATATAAATGCAAAATTCAGCTAGGTGGTCCAAAGTATAAGCCCGGTCCAAAGTACAGCCGTTACCCTACCCTACATTACATTCATTGCATTGCAGAAACAGATTACTACCTCCATGACCTTGACGCAACGGCTGTTGTTTACTCCGCACCCTATATAGTGATAAATTGTGGACATTGTACGTACCCCTGAAGTGATGAACATGGAAGCGTAATAATGATTGACAGAACCGTTGCGTATCTTGAACGTAACCTACCCAAGCTGTAGTGCTTTTCTTTTTTCAACTTTCGGGAACACAACCGAAAGGTCATCATTTCACCCCAACAACGAACTTTTTTTAGAAGCCTCGGAGACTCATAGTTTTATATTCCAATAGACTAGCTGCGCAAATGCTTGTCTGCTTGTGTGTTAGCAATCCAGCTTATCGTCCTTTTCGTAGACGAGGCACACGACACCTTCCATCCAATCCTGCGGCAGAACCTCACCCTCCTAAACCTTGGTAATCACCTAGTGCAACGATCTAGCCAGTGCCTCAGCACTGTGTTTAAATAGCTCCCCATGGTCCTGATAAATGGTCAACCGCAGGGTCTTTGTTGTTTTCCAGCCGATTTCCTGGAGATCCGCAGCTCTAAGTTTTGCCACCATGCTGCCATCGTTGTCTTCCACATCGCCATTGAGGTGCTCTTCGTAGTGCTACCTTTGGATCACCCCACGCTCGTTCGAAAGAAGGTTCGCGTTTATGTCCTTACACATATCAGGCTGTGGCACGTGGCCCTTACGTGAACAGTTCAGCTTCTCATAGAACTGTCGTGCATTATTAGCCAGGTACAGTTGTTCCACAGAGAAACAGACATCTCACTTAAAACAAAATGCAATCAAAATCATCGTCATGAAAATATGATTGCCCAATGCTAAATACACTGTGTATGGGCAATAGAGAGATTCAAATTTTGACTTATAAGCCCCCCCGATGCTTAAGCGATTGCATTTGCCATTTTAATAATCCTCCTATATTTTTAGCTAATTTGGAAGTAATTTGATTGTGCACACTTCATTCAAAGTTTGTATGGAAATTACTGTGAAAACTGACCCTTATATGAAAACCCGTTCCGTGAAGTGGCCTATGAACTATTTAAATATAATAAACACATTGACTACACAGAATACTTGTCAAGCTGAAAGGCAGTTGTTGTTGCGAAGCGATTTGTCGTTTGGAAGCAAAGTTATGAAGAAAACAAAACTGCTCATTATTGATATTGATGTCATTCTTTTACGTGTTAAATTGAATTTCCCACGATTCAGTATTTCCTAAATAACTTTTCTTGCAAATACTAAATCGTTTCGAAACAAAGACGGCCAGTTTCCTCGTAAAATTTCCTATGTTGCCGATGTACTCATATGTTTGTAGAGCTTAAAGGGAAGCGTTGAGGGTCGGTTTTCCATAAAAGTTACTGTTTTCATAGTAATTTTCATACAATATTCAAACCGCGCGTGCTCACTTAAATGACATCCAAATTAGCCAAAAATTTAGGAAGATTATTAAAATGGCAAATGCAATCGTTTAAGCATCGGGGGGCAAAAAAGTCAAAATTTTAATCACTCTAATGGACAAGCGGCAACCAGATGGCGGTAGTGTGCAAATGTTAACTAAAACCAAATCCGATGGAAGCGCCATCGGAGAAAAATTGACCACCTTCAAAACATTGAACCCACCGTTAAAAAGATGAACGATGGAACATGTGTTAAGTGAGACGTCTGTTTCTCTGTAATTGCTCAGTCTCTTCATGGTCTCGATCTTTCTGCGGGCGCTTTTTCCTCCGAAAAATCAAGTTTTGTCTACTCCGCGCCCGTTTGTATCGTGCCTCGTTCGCCCTCGTACGGTGTTGCAGCAAGCTCGCCCATGCTGCATTTTTTTCCTCCGCTATCTGCTCACATTCAGCTTCATATCAGGCGTTTCTCTGATTCGGGGCACCGTGCCTAGTGTAGTGGTTGCGATGCTACCAATGGCGGATCGAATATCTCTCCAGCCATCATCGGGCATAGGCCTTTCCACCTGGTTCTGCGTCCCGGGCCTAGGAAACGCTCGACATCTTCGTCACCAACAAGAACGACTATATTTCCTCACCGATAGTCTGCCAAGAGCTGAGCTCGGATCACTATTCAGTGGTGGCCGAGGCTCGGACGGTGAATCGGTGCCAGCTATCCCCGCGCAGGAATTCCTCTGCAGGTTCTTTCAGGCATTTCTTTGAAAGTTCCTCCAGGAATTTCTCCAGAAGTTTCTCCATTAATTTCTCCAGAAGTTCTTCCAGGAATTCCTCTGGAAGTTCCTCCAGAATTTCCTCAGAAATTCCGCAGAAAGTTTCTCCAGCATTTCCTCCACGGATTCCTTAGAAAGTATCTCCAGGAACTCTTCCATAACTTCCTCCAGAAATTCCCTCGAAAGTTCCTCCGGGAATTGCTCCAAGAATTGCACCCTAAGTAGGTCGATAATTCCACCGGAAGTTCCTCCAGGAATTTCTCCATGAGTTTCTTCGGAAGTTTCTCCAAGGACTTCTCCGGAGGATCCTCCGGAAGTTACATCAGGAATTCCTCCGTAAGTTCTTCCAGAAATTCCTTCGTAGGTTCCTCCAAAAATTCCTCTGGAAGTTCCTATAGGAATTCCTCAGGAAGATCCCCCAGGAATTACTCCGGTGTTAGGAATTCCTCCGGCTTTAGTTACCTTTGCTGGTTTCGCCATAGAGCTGGGGGAGCTCGTGGTTCATCCTTCGCCGCCACACACCATTTTCTTGCACACCGCCATAGATGGTCCTAAGCACCCGTCTCTCGAATATTTCAAGCGCTTGCGAGTCCTTCTCGAGCTTGCTCCAAGTTTCATGTCCGTATTTGAACTTGACACATTTGGTGCGGGTGTGAATCTTTTGTGATCACGGTTTCTTCTGGAGCCCGTAGTTGGCCCGATTTCCCGACTAACATTATTATCAGCCGTTAGCAAGGATCCAACGTAGACGAATTTATCGAAGGTATCGCCGTCTATCGTAACACTGCTTCTCAGTCTCCCTGTCGCTCTCGGTTCCGCCCACAAGCATGAACTTTGTCTTCGATGCATTCACCACCAGTCCAAATTTCGTTGCTACACTTTTTAGGTGGGCAGTTCTGCCACCTCCAGGCAATATCCAATCTCAAGGAATAACCTTCAGGAATTACCTCCAGCAATTCCTCCGGAATTACCTCCAGAAATTTCTCCGGAGCTTCCTCCTGGAATTTCTCCGGAGCTTCCTCCAGAAATTTCTCCGGAGTTCTTCAGAAATTTCCTCCAGCCATTGCTCAGAAATTTCCTCCAGGAATTATTACAGAATTTCCTCCAGGAATTTCTCCTGAAGTATCTTCAGGAATTCCTCCGAAAGTTTTTACACGAATTGTTCCGGTAGCTCCTCCTATAGTTCCTCCGGAAAATCACCCGTAATTCCTCAAGGAATACCTCCGGAAGTTCTCTCAGGACTATGTCCTGAAGCTCCTCCACGAATTCCTACGGAAGCTCCTCCAGAAACTTCTCCGAAAATTCCTCCAAGAATTTATCCGGAAATTCCTCCTGGAATACTTCGGAATTTACTCAGGTGATTCTCCCGGAAGTTTCTGCAAGCTGTTCTTACGGAAGTTAATCCAGGAATTTAGTTTTCTCGGGACTAGAAAGTTATTCTCACTGTACACGCTTCGGAGTTCCTATAATTTAAGACCAATAACGATGTCGGACACGTCCTCACAGTCAATTAGGATAAGGTAAGGAAAATTAGTTTCAAACTCATTGCTACAAGAGACCGAGGAATCCTCTGCATCTCCATGAGCGCACTGGAAAGGAATAGTATATTAGTTGGGAAGGAAATATATTGGAAATCGCCTTGGTAAGCGACTAATTGTTTCATTTGAACGATACCATATTCATGATGATACAAAGACGGATAAGCAACGCGTGTCTTACGTATTTTCCCGAAGACTGATTCGATATCTACTTCGCAACAACTAAAACACGCACTGCTCAACGCTTGCTCGATAGCTACTCCGAAAAAAACACGCACTGAACTGATGAACTTTATTACCGGCTGCACAATGCAGAACACAATATTTCGGCAGATCGCGCGTTCATTCTGCTGTCCGAAACAAGAGAAAACATGCATTCAGTTCATTTTTAGTGCGAAACGTAAACAAACGAGCATTAATTCCATACAAAAATCCAAGATGGTTGACTTGGGAACATAGGCAAATCAAATCACTCCTCAATAAAGGCATCCTGGATTTGCTCATATACCATCGCGTGCGGAAGGGTTTCTATCGACGAGTACTGTCTTTAAATCTCTAATATGACATCAGCATCAAGTCGAATAGGTTGAGCATGAGCACATTTATCGTTGTGCATCTTCAGATATTGAATTCTTTGCAGTGTTGAACTTAATCTATAGATTAAAAAAACACATTAATAAAGATTTATTTTTTTTTATCTTTTTTTTTATTATTCTTCTTCTGAATCTCCGGAATGGCAATCCTACGCCTTTGCACGCAAAAGACTAACTGGGGACTCAAACGGCTTTTTTACTTTTGGTACTTTTGACTCCAAGGAGTCAAAAACAACAATAATTCAAGACAAAATTTTCAAAACGACTTATCTGCTTTTGTAAACAAAGATTCAAACGACGATTTGACGAATCTGATAGCTCTCCCACGCAAACCAACACCATCAACAGGTAGCGGAATCCTTCACCTGCCTATTGATATTGTTGGTTTGCGTGGGAGATCTATCAGATTCGTCAAATCTAGGAACTTTTTTCAAATAGGCGTAACTGTGTTTGACCTTTAAATTTTAAATGGCTAATACTCTCTCAATTCAGCATATTTCGTTCAGCTAACGGTACTACCAGATAGATCGGAATCTATTCTTCCTGTTAGGCACATAAGTTCACAAAAACAGATTAATTAATGAGCACAGTTGCCGTTCCAAAAATCAAGCTCAGAATCATGTACGCCCATTTGAAAAAAGTTCCTAGAAATCGTCGTTTGTATCTTTGTTTACAAAAGCAGATAATGAAGCGGGCTTGGTAGTCATATGACTACTGCTTCTGCCTCATACGCAGGAGGTCGTGGGATCAATCCCAGGTCCGTTCCATTCTCCTACTTTGTATCTTTCTCTTTATTTCTCATGTTCTAGCAATCGCTAGAACTGGAAATGGACTTCCATACCGTTTCCATTACTATTCCTATACCTTCAACTTGAGTATTCTAACAGTAATCTGCTAGAATTGGAAATGAACTATAGAGCTCGTTTCCTACATCCAATTAAAAATTCCATCAGCTACCTTCTCCTATCTATCACATTGGCAGCTCGTTAACCAAGACGGACCTCTGCCTCTCCAACCTAACCCAGAAATTCCAACAAATTCCGCATGAACTCGTGGCAAGTGCAGAGGTATATTCGGCTTGCAGTGGGCGAGTGATTGCATCATCATTTCCTCCCCTTTCCTACATTGACTTGCATTCTGACGTGGCAGGCGCCAGTATGATTGTTAGGTCACCAGTACTTGTACATTGAAGATGTGTGCTAGTCCCAAGCAAACATCTGTTGGTTCCCTGTGCAAGAACAGCTGATCTGGTCATAATGGAGTAGCAACTACGAGCAGTCAATCAAGCTCAAGCTCAAGCTTGTTTACAAAAGCAGATAAGTCGTTTTGAAAATTTTGTCTTGAATTGTACACAATATTTTACTTATGCCATATAGAGCGAAATGGACTTTATGTTCGGCAAATTTTCCTAATCTGAGCGTTTATTAGTTGAAAATTGCATGAATCTAATGTAATGTAAATAAATTAAGCTTGATGCACTTTTTACAAGAAGCAGAGATAAATATCGGTCTACAAAACGGGTCCGCGACATTAAGCATTAGTACATAAGGCATAAGTACGTTAGTCATAACTACGTTAGGCATAACGGACGTTAGACATAATTCTGCCTTCTTTATGTCATGAGCTGTTCTTTGGGTCATTTTTTGCCTAATGTTCATTATGCCTAACGTACATTATGGCTAACGTCCGTTATACCTAATGTCTATTATGCCCAACGTACTTATGCTTAACGTCCTTAAAACGATATATTATCGCTGAATTATTGATTAATTTGAGTTATGAGCCAACGTTACATTCAGGGCCAACATCACCTCTCGTTATGTTCCTAGCCACTGGAAATGATGGGAACGAAAGAGGCGATAAATTCGCAACACTCGGATCATCAACTAATTTCCGCGGACCAGAACCATTTTGTGCGTTATCCGCATGTGCTCTGTAAATGTAGAAAACCAAAAGTAGAAACTTGTTGACAATACACTCGTAATGCGAGGCAGCCAATAAGGTTAATTGCACTTAATATTTGTGTAACCTGCAAAGTCCTAGAGCTTTCAACGAAAAATATTAGAATATATAATTTCGAGCCTAATAACAGGACATTGTCCGAGCCATTATCATTTGAGGCAAATGAAAAAAAAAACTTCAACATGATTCATGTCGCTTGGCATGGAAAAATAATATTCGGAACACATTTTTTCCATTGCCGGGCAATTTTCAATAAAAGCAACAATTTCTACAACAAAGTTTGGAGAATAACACCCAATATGGTGGTGCAGTTTATTAGAAATGTACTACCAGTTTGGTAAAAGGCACGTTTTATTATTGACAGATTTTTTAAATTTAAATCCAGAAAATATAAACGACTTGTTATAGAAATAAACTAACCAAAGCCGCCGTTACCCTAACTCGTGGTATGCATTGCGCTAAAAGGCTACTTATGTTAAAGGACCATCACCGTTTACAGGCCAGAGCATGATATATAGTCCCTGCTTTTCGCTGTTTTCAACTAACAATCTAACTAATCGAAAAGAAGTCAAGTTTCATCCAGTTTGAGTACGAACATGTCCGCCGCCGGGATTCAGCCGACGCGCCCCATGAGAAGCCCGGAACGTGAGAAAAGTAGTCCGGAGCAGACCACACAAACGGGCAGCAGAAGCAACAGCAAGGTGAAAATCGGATGGAAGCGTGAGCGAGCATTTGAAAAATGAAGACAACATTGCCGGGATACCGGCAGGCGATAAATCTTTCTTAGCTCCCCAACGAATGGATGCATGTTGCCCGCAAAACTCAACAAATATAGCTCGGAGCATGGGGAAATGATACACGGCAAACACGCAAGCCGTAAAATGAATTTAATTAATTGACGATGCTTTGCCAAATTAGTAGGCGAACGAACATTTTCCAGACAGTCAGCCCGATAATAAATGGAACAACTGTACGTGTTACTGGCCTAATTCCTTGCTAAAGTTTTGTAACGCCTCATCAAAGTGATGTTGGTTGAAGGTCCCCTTTGACATGAGCTCGTATTCGTCATTAACTGAAATACAACTTCGCAGCTCATTAATTGGAATTAGCTAAATGCTGGCTACTGACATTGGAGCTGCCCGACTACATTCGTTCGAATCAGAGACCAGAGATTCCCAGTTGGGGGCACATTTCCATTGGTACCGGATTGAATCGCCACTAGACACACTCTTGATGATTATTGTTCAATTAACTCAATCACCGTGGATTAATTGAGACAATTCAATCCGACTCAATCCGCACCATGTGTTGAATGGTAGCTGGTAGGGTGGCGCAGTCGTTAGCACTCAGTAGTCCATTCATTACCAGATCAAATGGCCATAAGACCGGAGTGCCGGAGTGCATGTAGGTAGTAATTATTGATCATTCCAACCGGCTCATATCTACTACGGACTTTTTTAGCAACTGTTCAGCATTTGCTACAGTTATTTTCATACAATGTGAGGCTCGATGTCCACGTTGCGTCTTTTCAACGCTGCGTGCACGTGGCTTTAAAAAAGGAGGTATGCATAGGCAAAAGCGGTAACGCAGCGTTGCCGCGCCGATGCCTACATGAGTTGTTTTGACGCTGCGTGCGCATGGCATTTAAAAGACGTTACAATGGCATCGGGCCTATGACGTGTCTGTTTTCATTATACTACTTCCTCAAGCCTTTCGCTAGCTTATCGCTTTTCGACAATTAACCCATAGCCGACACCCAAACCCGAGAAATTCCCTGCGAACAGACTGAGAATCGCTACGCTACTCAATGTAGTCTCTCGTGTCGTCCACGTCCGCCTGGTCAAATTTCATCCATTATTCCTATTAGTTGCTCAACTAATCTGCGCGTCAAGCGTATGGGTGCATTGTTTCCAGGTTCTAGACAAAACTAGTAATGTAATAAAATATAGCATCCTCTGGTTGGGTGAATAATAACTTTTGGATTGTTCTGAACACCAGAAATCTATGAAGGTCACACGAGTTCCTTTAGCATAGTATAGCATAACATAGCATAGTGCCTCGGGCTGAAAGTATCCTTAATAAAGATACCAAAAAAAAAAAAAAAAAACATAGCATAGTTACGGTGTACTTCGAAGATTGGACACTAGTGATACAGGCATACCTCAATAGTACGTACACCTGCGTTTTTTAGTGTACGTACTATCGAAGCGTACGTACTATCGAAGCAAAAAAAATCCGATTAAATTTTTTTTTTATTTGTTTTTTTTTTGTTTTTTAAGCAGAAGTAGAATGTTTATCATCAGAATGTAAATCATCGTTTTTGTAAATGTGAGGCTATTTTTTTACGAAATACTGTATTTTAATGCTTCGGAACATCCATGAATTACGCAACATTTTCAGGAGTAACTTTTATAGGAGTAATGTTTTAAAGATGACATCGTATATATGCATGTTACTACAAAACGCGACGATTGGGGATGGTTGGTAGATCACTACATTTTACGTAATGTATTTTATTGATTTCCCCTATAAATTTTATGGGAATGAAACGCTCAAGGTTGCCATGAGCTGTCAGTGTCGTTGCGATTCTATTGGCTCCAATGACGCTTCCTTACCAAAGCGAAAAACTGTCGGCTGTGGCAACAGTCGCATCGCGTTGGTTTGGGGAAACCTTTTTTATGAATCGTAGTTATATGAGTTCATAAAACTAAGAAAACTGATTTCGAATATGTAAAAAAAAACGATTTTTCTAAGTTACACAGATAGAAAAAGTTACACGAAAGTAATGCACATAAAGGGAATGCCAAAAAGAGCGTAATTTTGAACGATATTTTCGCTTGGATGTATGCAATTTGTATTGCATTGCCACTATTTATTTGATTAAGTGGTATAATGCTATACAAATTGCATACATTTAGGGTGAAATTGATGGAAAAGATTGATGTATGCTCAGAATAGTGTAATTTTCCGCGTCTGTATTTTTTACGCGCTGGTTAGTTTTTATTATTTTTTCTGTGTATTTTAATGTTCACGTCTTTAAAATCGTGTTTGCCTTTTTCGTACACCAAAACTATATGTCCGAAAAGGCTATAATGCCTATTCCAAACATTTTGATAGGAGGCCCGGAGGGTAAACTTTCATATACCGAAAAATTTAACTCGACGAATTGATGTAATGTCTGTTGATAAAGCCTTTAAATCTTAAACATTAGATGGCGATCTAATCACAACTGCAACTAGCGTGGAGCTGATCTCTGACCAAAAAGCTCGACGTGGGAAAATATTTTTGGCAACATGGCCACTAGACCCCAAACATAAAGATACTTTTTCTAAAAATGTGGAAATCGATCTTCAAGAAACTAACACTTCTAGCTTCTAGAACGGCTCCTTGGTATTTAAATTTGAAATTATTTCAAAACTTTTTTTGAAATTTGTTTGGACATCCAAAAACATTTTTCTCCGGAAAAAAAAACTTCTTATTTTAGAATTTCTCCTAGATTTGTTTCAGATACTCTTCTAGGAGTCCCTCTGAGAATTTCTCCAGAAAATCCATCGAAAAATCTATCAAGAATTTATCCAAAAAATCCTCCTGGGACCAGTGATTCGTACAGTACATTTTTGCTGCTATTATCATGTCACATTGTTTGTACCGGACAGAATGTTGCACAGCATTCTCTTGTGACAATTATAGTGTTGTAGACACATGCCATTCATGGCAATGAATGTATTACCCGCGAGTCGTTCGTATCATGTGACAATATTCGTGCCGCCTGTGAATGTATCGCAATCTATTATGATGGTAGTGCAAAATGAATGTTCTGAGCAGTCATAAAGGTATGATGCTTATAGAAAAAGTAAATTAATAAAAAATTTGTTTCGTTTGGCTGCTTTGGGGCCGCATACTTATTAGGTAAAGGCTTATGGCGGGTGGGGTAAGAGCAAAAAATAATTTATAACGAAACAATTTTTCATAGGGGAGGAGGTTCAAACCCCGGAGAATTCACTTTCGTACTGAGTGTATCGTCATTTTATATTCCGAGTAAGATTTCTCAAAACAATGAATCGTCAAACGATGAGACACTTCTTATATATTTAAAAGCTATTGCTGTTCTGAAAAAAGAACGTTTTTACAGGCTTAAAAATCATTTAAATAATTTAATATTTCAACTATTCGAGCCAGATTTATTTTTAACCTGTTTTTGATCTAATCTAAATAAAAAATGATATTTCTAGATATATTTAAAAAAAAGCACTAAAAACCAATATAATAACAATAAAATAGGCTCGTACCTATAATTGTGTGATGAGTAATCTTATTTTCTTGGTTAAACCACATTTTTTATTTCAAATTTTGATTTTTTTTTTTTGTTTAAAACCCAGGTTGAGGAAACTGGGGTAATAAGCACCTTCGGAGCAAAACGACCCATTTGCATTTTTGAATACATTTTCAGTAGTTTTTCCAGAGTATTTACTACAGCGCATGTAGTACGGATCTCTAACTAGCGATCCAGTAGTAAACATTAATGAAAATATTCCTGCATCGCTGAATATGCCAAAAAGTCGTTTTGCCCCGGGGGTGCATATTACCCCAGTTACCCCTAATTCCACTAGCGGTGATGATGCCTTTGTCCAATCAATCGATGCATTCCAAGTATAATTGCCTACCTTAAGGCGTTTACCGACGCTTGCTTTATACATAGATAAATGATTGAATCGTTTGATGATCAAAGTTCCCCCAAATTGAAGAGTCAAAAAACTTCATAAAAGGATTTTTAAAACAAGTTTAAAATTATCAAATAATCAAGAACAATTGCCTAATACGTTATACATGTAGCAGTACTCGTTTTAAAAATATGAGAAAAGCCACTTACTGAGGAAATCATCAATGTTCCTCCGGATCACGGCACTATAGATCGTGGTAACGGAATGATTGATAGAAGCATAATTCGTAATCTGATTGCAGTACAGGATAGCGATCCGTTTATTGATAATATGTTAGTCACATATGCTGAAGTCGTAGTCAACGCTAGATGTTAGCTTAGATTTTTTGATGTGAGAACGAACGTCGTCAGCACAAACAGCATACTTCTTGAAAAAATATCAGCATAAACACTTTCAAGGACACATGTTATGCTCATATTTCTTGGATTTTTTTTCAAATGGTTCTAATTTACTTTGAAAAAGACGCACGTCGAAAAAAGCTACTAAATCAATATCGATAATCCGTGAACGTGAATTTTAAGATAAACGTAAGAAACGGCTCAACGAAATCGATAAGCGCAAACCGTTCATCTTTCTTAAATCTTTTACTTGCTGTGTATATGCAAATCGAGTTTTCATAATATTTCAATTATTGTTCATTTCGGGTGGCCAATACCCGGAAAATAGGAAATTAAACTTATAAATCCCAAAATCCGCGTAAAGAAAGCACAAAAAGCGAGCTCAGCGTATAATGATGCATTCATCACCTTCAAAATTATATTCCATTCGTTTCATTTGTGACACATATTATATCGCATAGAAAAATGTCACGGTAGCTCATGACTTTTTTTTCTGTCATGCTACAATAATTTGTGTTACATGACCGTCATACATGCAACACGAGACCATCAACAGATTTACAGTTCAAGACAGTACATTTTAATCTACTGCCTGGGACTCAAACCAGGAACGCAACCGTGATTTTCTTCAGAAATTACTTTAAAAAATTCGCAAGGAAATCCGTCAGATACTCCTTCAAAAATTTCTTACGAAATTCCTCCTGAAATAGGAACCTTCCGGAGTAATTCTTGGAGAAATTTTCTGCAGAATATCTTGAAAAATTACGGTGGGAATTTCAAAACAAACTCCTGGAAAAATCTTGAAGAAATTTTCGGGGGAACTTATAAAGGGATTTGTGGAGGAATTTCAGGAATTTCGAAATATATTTCCGGGGAAATTCTTGAGGGAATTTTTGGGAGAATTCATGGAGGAATTACTGGAAGAAAAAGTAGGAGAGTTTAGAGAAAAATTGCCAGGGTTATTGTTTTAAGATATTGCAGCAAATTCCTAGAAGTAATTCTCGGAAAATCCTAAAGGTCTTTTTAGATGATTTTTCATTGATATTTTAGGCGGAGTACCTGCAGAAACCTTGCAGAGAATTCAGGCAGGATCTTCCGGAATTTAAAGGGGATTTTTTGGAGTGAGTACCTTTGATGAAAGTTTTGATGAAAATTTAGGAAGAATATCTGGAGAAATAGGCAGATTAATTTGCAGACGAATTTCTCAAGAAATTTCCGGGAGAGTTCCCGAAGAAAAAAACCCTGAACAATTTCCCAGGAGAGTTTTTCCATCGAGGGCTTCCACGTTAGCTACTTCAAAAAGAATTTCTGGAAAGACCTAGATCAATGAAGAAATCTTGGTGGAATATCTAGAGTTACTCCAGATAGAATGTCAAGAGAAATTACATGGGGATATCAGAATGATTTTCTGGTGGAAGTTCTGGGAAAGGACTAAAGGAGACGTAGATATTTCTAAGGGGATTGCTGAGTAAATTGCTGAAAAGTCACCAAGAAAAATATTAGAAATTTTGAATATATTCGAATGAATTAACGATAAATACTTGGCAATAATTTAAGATGGATGTTCGAAGGATGTTTCCACGGAAAGAATCCACGGAAAAAATGTGGAAAAATTTGACTAGACTATGAGTCCTAGTAAAATTTCTGGATGAACTACCAGAGGAATTCCTGGTGGAGCTTCCGGAATAATTTCTGGAGGAGCTTCCGGATGAATTGCTGAGGAACTTCCGGAGGAATATTGGTAAGAATTTCTGGAGGAACTTACGGAAGAATTCCTGAAGGAACTTGCGGGAGAACTCCTGGAGGAATATGCAGAGCACGCAGCTAAATTTCATACGGTTAAACTAAAAAAGAATATTGTTGATTCCAACAATCAATCTATTATTGAACCAAAAATATTTGATTGTTGATTTAACAATATTGTATGTTGAAACAACAATATTATTTTTATTTCAACAGTATTTATTTTTGAAACGAGTTTGCGTTTTTGGGAATAGGCGTGTATTTTTGAATGTCAACAACATTCTTTATTCGTTTGTTCTGATATAAATTAAAGCCGCTGGTCTTAAGCTAAATAATTGATTTCTAAATAAAGCTCTATAGTTTTCCTAAATTAAATAAAAGAGAGATTTATTGAAAACTCGCTGTGAGGAGAAATCAGCAACGTTGTGGTGCATACATATGCGTAGGTAAGTTCAAAATATACAAATAATTACCGAATAACTGTACACATTTTTGTCACATTTTCAGAATGAAACCAGATAAAGGACTACCGTATCCGTCTCCATATGTATTCCCGGCCAAACAGATCTTGGAAAGACCAGGTATAAAGTGATATATTTTTATTTTCGATTGTAACCCAAATTTAAATGTGATTATAAAATCTGAACTAGAGTTTGAAAAAGTAAAAAAGGATATAATTTATTTTCAGGATTTTCTGTAGACATCTGCAGCCTCTTATGCACCATCAGAAACAACAGCAGATTGACCAACATAAATAATAATATACATATATTCAAATAAAATTAATACAATAAACATTTCCCGAGCATAAATTTGTTTTTGTTTACATTCGAGAAAAAAAAAAGAAATAATATAAATACATACATATGCAATGAATTCAACAATATTATATTGTTGAATTGATCGTATTCACGCATTAAATCAACAATATAATCACAATTACTTCAACAATAATATTGTTGTTTCTACAATAAAGCAACTGAGATCTTGATTGTAAAAACAACAATATTATGGATTGATTCAAACCGAAAATATTATTAGCCCTGAGCTAACAATATTTATTGTTGAAATCAACCCAGAATATTGTTGTTTCTACAATCCATTTTTCTGCGTGAGGAATTCCTAGAGGAACATGCGCAGGAATTCCTGAAAGAGCTTACGGAGAAATTCCTAGAGTAATTCTATATAAATTCCGAAAATTTTCTAATGCACGAAATTAATTCACGCCGCCGCCAATCATCAGCCGCGCCGATAAAATTTTAATCGGCGCACAGGTCTAGATTGAATATCAAGTGAAATCCTGTATGGAATTTTCGAACAAACTTCTAAGGTATCCCAGGAAGAGCCATTGGAAGAAGCTGCTGTTCCAGTAAGACGTCTTAGAGGAATCTTAGAAGAAAATAAATAACTGAAAAAAATAACAAAATAAAAATAACTATTCAACCAACAGGGTGTCTACTACCTGGAAAAACCTGGAAAATACCTGGAATTATCAGGGAATTTCTGACATAATCAGGGAAATTTCAATACCCGGTGATCATGAGTGAAATTCTCTCAAAAGATGAAAAATCCATAAAAATATTTGAATAAATATACCAATCAAATCTATTGAAAATGTAGTGAACGTTAATGGGTCGTTATTCCGCAAAAAAACTTTTTGCCTTCTTCAAAAGCATGGAGAATTTCCGAAGCTATTCTTGGTGATATCCAAGAATTTGTTCGGGAAATCAATTATGGATTACTTTGTAAATTCTTTTGAGTTTTCCCTCGGAAATTCTTTATGAATATATTAAAAAATACTAAATTAGCTAGGATTTTTCAAAGCAATTCCTGGAGGAACTTCCGAAGGAATTTGGAGATCAGTTTTCCAAGGAATTTTTCAAAGAAATCACTAAGAGAGTGTCTATAAGAATGATTAGCAATTTTCTAAATTATTTCTGGAGGAATTTCCAAAAAGAATTCCCGGAAGAATTTCAAAACGAATTTCCGGACGATTTTTCGTATGGTTTCTTCAAAAAATAGTGATTTGTGAAGGATTTTTGTTAAAGAAATTCTTGAAAGAACAGCCGAAAGAATCCCGAATAGATTTTTCAAAGGAGTTTCTAAAGGTATTCTCGAAGATTTTCCAAAGAATTCTTAAAAGCAAAATATCCGGAAAAACTCCTCCAGCTGTTTGCTAAAGTTTTCCTCAAGATTCTTCTGAATGAGTTCCCAAAAAATCCCAAGGAAGTAAAGCAGTAATAGAACGCTAGTGGCGCTGTAATCATTGAAATTGTTTTGCCAAAAAGGTATAAAAGGTATTTCCGGTATTATAAAGGTATTTCCGAGGGATTTTCACAAGACATTTTCGAACAAACACCTAAAGGAATTTCAATAAAAAAAATCGTTAAGGAATCGTCAAATGCATCTCTAAAGGAATTTCCGAAACAATTCCTTGATTTGTTTTCTAAATTTTTAGCAAAGAAATTTTCAAATTAAATCCTGGAGGAAGTTCTGAAGCAATTCTTAAAATACGGAGAAATTTTCAGAGGAATACTTGGAAAAGTTTCCTCTGTGATTCCTGTACGAATTTTGATTCAATGGCTGAAGCAATTTCCGGGCGAACTTGCGAAGGTATTCCTGGAAGAATTTCTTAAGTAATTTACAACATTGTTTATGTGAGGCTAGCAACAAATTCTTTAAAAACATATTTTTCGCAATATGTATTTACTTTTTTGACCCTTCCTTCGGAAGTGTCTATAATTTCATGCGTTACGCAGGTGTGTTACGTATTATTCTATCAAGAAATCTCGTAAATTATTAAATAAAATGTATGGTATTTGAAGCAAATTCACTTTGATATTGAAAATATAATTATAACAAATGATATGATATGGAAATATGCCTATTTTTCTAATTTGTTTCAAAGAAACAAATGATTCTAATTGAAGAACATATAGAAGCATGTACAAAAAAATCTTCGCAAAAAAGCAAAAACGTAAAAATTGAAAGAGATTTCAAAAATTTCTTCATTGAAAGGTAGATAGTAAATGTGAGCATGTTTTGAGACACTAATAGACCACTTGTATGCATGTATGTGTGCGTATGTGTGCAAATTCTGAAATTTACTACCATGTAAATCTCACTCATTTTTAAGGTATTGAACAAGTTTAGTTTTACCAAATTAGCATTCATAAGGCGAAATATATGTTATTATTGAACGCTATTGAGTTTCGCTCAGATCAATAACTGATTTAGTTAGTTCTGGATTAATTAATATCGAGGTCTCTGGAAATTACGAGTACAATATATGCATCCAGTGTTACGATAGTTACTAACCATGTCACAATAGCTATTCAATCCGACGCGCGCCTTATAGATAGGCAGCAGGAAGTACAGTGCGTTATCATTCGTTGAGTTTTCACTCAACTCACGACATCCGCCTTTGGGTAGGCAATAATTATTTTGTCACTTTTACGGTAAATCGCCGTGGGAAGCTGAGTAGTTTTATCTCGTTTTAAATACTGGATTCTGGAAAAATGTCCTAATAACTAAGGAAGGGTCAAAATATCACTGTAGGTGGATTAATCTGGGTTTTTAAATGACTATTGTGCTGCTAAAATCTATATATGGCACGTTTGTTTTTACCTGGAAATTAATGTAAAACACCTGGAAAAAACCTGGAAAAATCAGGGAATTTTGTTTTTACAGATGAGTAGACACCCTGACCAAATAAATTTATCCTCATTTTGGTAACGCAGCTAATTTTTTTTTAATTGTCGTCGACAAGTCCATAGATTGGAACTAAACTTACTGTAAAAACTAAATATGTAATCAGCTGTTTCAGATGTTCCTTAAATTGTTCAAAATAATAGTATAATTTGTGTTACGTAAGACTGTCAAATATTTATGACACGCTGCTTTTTTAAACTTGTTCTACTGAATTCGTTATCACAATAATGATGTTTAAATCAGATGTAAAATTATTACGTAGCATATGAAGGACCTCACGCATACGCTATGATCAAAACATATTCAAATTTTAACTAAAATCTTACAGAAAATTGAACGAAAAACTTTTTTTTTGGTGTGCGTACTACCGAGGTAAAATGTACGTACTATCGAGGGTACGCACTATCGAGGGCACGTACTATCGAGGTATACCTATGCCTGTACTCATGTTTTTCTTTTAAAATCCTTATTCAGATTGCTATTAGAAATCAAGGTGGGTGTGGTCCTTGATTTCAATCTAGGATAAAAATCACTAAAGCATGAGGATTACTACTTCTTGCCACGCCCAGCTTCAACGTAACTTGGGAGGAGAAGGAAGTGTTGGTGTAGTATTGTAGTACTTACTTAACGAGAGGCCCCCGACTCAGCGACAACGTCATAAGTACCACGGAGTTGGATATTGGGGAAGGTATTCGTTGGGTCAGGATTTGCCTGTAGCTGACATGTGACCGTGGTAGATCTTACACCGTAACACACCACGCAAAGGTGACTACCCAGCGTTACGAGACTATGAAGGTCACAAGAGCTACTTTCATCCCATTAAGTAGGTATCGGTGGACACGGATCCTTCCCACAATCAAAGTTGCAATAAAAAGGAAGTGGTGTACACAACATTGTACAAAAGTAATCCATTTTGAAATCTGTAGTTATTTATAATCCACTTGACTTCCCCATGATACCCCGTGCTAGAGCTGTGGCGCATCGCTGTATCCGTGCTATGAAGCTGCCCTTATCATTAGTATAAATCTGCAATCATGAATTTGGTGCAGCCCCATTTGTCTATGCCTACGTACGGTAGTTGATAAAAAAATAGTCTGATATGGAAATCAAAATAAAGCATCTCACAAGCAATGCTTCCATTGCCACGCTTGCCATAAGGCAGCTGGTGTCCATAATTTAAAGCGACCGGCAATAAATGGCTCTGCCGGTCGCTTGTAATAGATAGTAAAAAAATAGTAAATGAGTGCACAAATCGGTGACTGTTGATAGCAGCAGGCAGATCTAAAGATTTGTAGTAAGGACATATTAGCCAGTAGATTAATGTGATGGCATTAAAGAGTAATGCGAATCGATTAACTCGATTAGATTAATTAAAAAATGTGCAATCCTCACCGTTATAACGTCGTGACCTGTCGTGACATATACAGAAGGATGCAAGATACTAATTTAAAAAAAAATGATCAAATTACATAAGAGAAGTATGTATGATTGTGATGCTAAAAAGTCAAAACATTTGTTTGGAATACTTGCTAGTAGAAGAAGTGCAATATAATAAATATTCTCTCTATTCGTATAAATGAAACTCTATTAAGCCTATGAATGGTCTCCAAATTCTTGGTTCTTTCAGTTGGCCAGACGAAATCAGAAGCAAAAAAGTAGGAAATCTAACAAACTTGAGAAAACCACCAAGTTGTTCTGTAACATTGAGCAAAGTGACCCCATAACAGTAACACTAGAAAAAATAGACGCCTATGTCATTAGAAAATCAATTATATTTCCATACTCATGAATGTCATAAACCTTATTCTTCAATTTCTCCCATGCCTACTTCGGTCGATTTATAGGATATTGATAGGACTTGCGATTGGTGTATGCTACAGAATCTATTATGCATAGAGTTGCGCAAAGAGTGAAGCCAAATCTACCTATTAAACTGTCAAACCGTCTACCTATTGAGCAAAGTAAAAAAAACGAACAGTGGGTAATGTCTGTGACATAACAGCTAAGTGGACGTAGGACTTGACTTGACCATGCCTTTAAGATACATAATATGTCCAAATTTCTCACATCAACTAGGGTAAAGTGTCCAATAGTGGACCCCCAACCAATAGTGGACCCTCCAGCCATTTTTGCATTATTACAGCACATTGTAAACATTTTGCTACGAAATTCCATCGGGAGAACCTACCTTACAGTCCTATGATTTGATTACATGCATTGGAAATGCTATGACAAGTAAAATTAGATGATTTTTTACAATTCTATAAAAAATAAACACGAGAGTGTCCATTATAGGAATATTTTAGGGGGTCCATAATAGGGCAGAAGAACGTCCCGAAACGGAACATAAAAATCAAATGGAGTGTCGACTATAGGGAAGCAAATTCCTATTATGGACCCCCAGGGGGTCTACTATAGGGCGAATTCAGTCAGACTTTAAAATGTTAATTTCAACGAATAACGTCGGGTATTTGAGTGTTTCGTGTATGTATCGTGAAGAGGAGATGCAGAGCTTGATATTATCTATCACGCAAAATTATTATTTTGAAAATTTCCACTTCTTATGCCAGGAAGAGCAAAATTTCGCTACTAGGGGGTCCACTATTGGGCATTTTACCCTATTTTGGATAAATAATCGGCGTTGCATACCATTCCTTGGCAAAATCTTCTCATCAAACCGACACAGAAATCAAATCTACCTCGACCAAGAATCATCAAAAACAATTCAGGAAGTATCTGTCCGGTCACGGAATATTAGCCTCGACAGTGGCAACCTTCCCACTGAAGGACTGCCTGAAATAAGCCACAAGTTGGCCCAGCAGGGGATGTAGGGCCTCCTAAACCGTGCGATAGCGACTGGAGGAGAACATTATTTTTAACTCTTAGGCTGTTTGGCTGTTTGCTTCGGCTAAGTCCAAAAAGTAAGAAAACTATGTTTTCAAATAACCGGGAATTTCTAGTGGTGGTATAAAAAAGACTGAATGCTCTGCGAGCGAATGCACTTTTCTTTTATACCTTATTTTGAATCTTCTCTGCTTCCCAATTGGTGGGCCAATCAGCCAGTGTCTTGTATCCCGTTTCTTTGTCAGCCAAAGCGTCATCATCATCAAGGCGTTCGAGAAGGGCTTCTTCTTTTTTACGCTTGTTGCTCGCTGCTGGCGTCTATTTCCTAACGGACTTTTCGCTTGATACAGGCCAATAAGCCGGGCAAGCGAGCTTAGAATTGCAGTTCAGGTGAGAAGTACGTGTTCTTTTCTGAGACAACATTGTTAGTAGTAGATGGAAGGAAACACCCGGACATGGGATTTCGGGATTTAGAATTGGTAACATGGGACGATCATTCACGTTCGCTTTGTGTGCGGTCAGTATCAAACAATGTTTATCTAGATATTTCTTGATTAATGGCAAAAAAACCAACATTTGATGAAAAATCGATTGATAGTTTATTAATGTTTGAGCTGTTATCGGTGTTTTTTAATCCAAATATCCAAATATTATGTGAGAGATTTGGACATCTTTTTTTAGGCATGGTCAAGCAAAGTCCTTCGTCCACTTCGCGGTTAAATCAGAAAAATTATCCATTTGACGCTATTTATGAAAATTACGCATAAAATTTTATCACTAGAATATTGGATTTGTCACCCAAGTACAATTTCTATCCCGAAGGGTATTGAAAGCTTTGATATTGATCTCTATTATTGGCTCTCTGAAGAACCGTTTGTTTTTTGGACATACATGCTGCATCATGTGGCTTTTCTTCAGCCTGTCTCGGCTCATCACCGATGCCGGCCGGTCTCGGCTCGACTCTGCTGCTGCTGCCGATATCTGCTCAGCATTGCTGCTTTGTCGGGTCTGGAGGGTGGACTGCTGCTGTACTGGCTAGGTTTCGGCTGATGATGGTGGCTTCGATGGTGTTGAGCCGAAAAAGCGGTCGGTGCAGACTTCGTTCCCTGCTAAAAGGTGTGAGTGCTGTTCAATCGATGATGCGGTTGCTTCGCTTGTCCCGGTCAGAATGAAAGGAAAAAATCGCGTTGCATTGCGCTATTTCATGGCTTCTCGGCAGACCCAGCGGCTGCTCATTCGCTGGTGTCTGCACCAATGAGAACGTGGTAATGGAATGATGCAAGAATTATGCGGTACCCATATTTATAGGTTCCCTTGATCTCAATGTTTTTCATTGAAAACAGTTCCATGCTTATTGAAACAAGTTTTTCGGGTCTTATCAAGCATGGACATGGAAGGCATACTTGAAATCTGTCGATTGAGGGGCTTACCGCAGAAATTCGTCCACTGAGACGAACGCTATTAACGTTTAAAATCTTTCAACACAGCGTAACGCGGTCGATTTGAATATTTTGGAATGACACCCGGTATAGTAAAGAGAGACGTAAGTCCTACGTCAAAAAATAAGCTCGTACCTATAGACGAATCCAAGTAAAAATAAGAAGAAGACACACGACGGTGTTAACTTTGACAGATCCTACAGCACAGCATAGGAAGATCATTTTAAAATGCTTATAATAAATTCTAGACAAATTGTAATTAAAATCTAAAAAAAAATGATGTACGATACGGAAAAAGTTCTGAATTAATGTAAAAAAAAATGAAAAAAATGTATCTATCATACAGTTCGGAACTTTTTTCGTATCATACATCAATCAGATTTTAATTACATTTTGTCTAGACTTTATTATAAGCATTTTAAAATGATCTTCCTATGCTGTGCTGTAGGATCTGTCAAAGTTAACACCGTCGTGTGTCTTCTTCTTATTTTTACTTGGATTCGTCTATAGTTATGTGATAAGCAATCTTATTTTCTTGGTTAATCCATAGTTTTTGTTTCGAAATCTTGTTGTACAATGTTGAAAAACCCAGATAATTCCACTAGCGGTGATGATGTTTTGCTCGGAACAATCGATGCACATCGCTTCAGCGTAAGAGATTCCAACTATAATTGCCTACCTTAACCCTTTATAAGGCAGACGAATCTAAACAATAAATTAACAAAAACAACAATAGGACACAATGTTGACATGGTATTAAACTCAAATGTATGTTTGTTATACATTAAACAGTTCAGAAACATTGAAAAATTGGTGGCAATATAGTTGCCACTGCCCGCCAAGCGGTAAAACATTGGTGGCAATATAGTTGCCACTGCCCGGCAAGCGGGAAAACAGGCAACAACAAAAATATAAAAAGATTTTTAAAAATTTGGTTTTACGTAGAACCAGTCAAATCAAGGTACGTTACATTTTTTGGTGAAGAGTCCTAGTCAGAAAACGCATTATAAGTGAAAAAAATTTTTTTCGCGTTTTTTCTCCCAAGGGGGGACCCTTGGGAAAAAAACACAATTTCGTCAAAAATCCAAAAACAAATATACAGAAAGGTAAAGCTTTTTTCACGCTAATCACGTAGTAATCTAACACAGGAGATTCAAAATAATTGATACCAACGGGAAAAAATATATCTTTGTCGTTTTTTTAACAAATTATAACTGAAAATCCTTCTTCCAATCGAAACTTACGATCTGTTCGTAAAAAAACTGTTCTCAAATTGACATTTCAATTTTTTTATGGCTCAAATTCACCTGGGGTGTTACTAGGAAGCAAATAAAGTCACTACATGTGAAATAATAAGTAGAGCTCTTGTTAATAAATAGAAAAACATATTATTTGTTCTAAATTAATGATTTCGTGTGTGTTACTTCTACGTGAAGTTAAACGATTTACAATGATATGGAAATGCTAATATCATCTTCCAAACTTGGACGTACATGTTCATGATAGCATTAGAGGCGAAAGTATAGAATTGATAGTTCCGTTAGGATACGGCAGGCATGAAGAATGTTTTTATAGAAGTCGATTTGAAAGCGAGCGGAGGGCAATATTTGTGATGGCACATATCGCACGACCTTCCTTCTGCCAAGCTCCCGTATGAAGGGGGGAGGGAAGAATATCAGTGTGGAAGCTGATATATCTCCACTGGCAAAAGGAAGGTGGTTTGACTTGCTCATATGCCATCGCGTGCGGAAGGATTTGCTATCGACGAGTACTGTCCCCAAATTTCTAATTAGAGGCAATAGGTAGTCGTTGGGTTCAACCCCACGTCATTTATAGAAAGAAAATGACAACCTGACAACCATATACAATGAAACATTTTTAGTTTCGCCGGAGCATTGGACACAGTCCTTCCTTACTCTTATATCAATGGACTAACGAGTAAGGCCTTCCAATTTATTTCTAGAAGGTTCAGACTTCAGACGATGGGCAAATGCATGCATCTGCTTGTGTTTATCTTCTTCTTCTTATCCTTCTTCTCCGTCTTCTTCTTCTCCTTCTTCTTCTTCTCCTTCTTCTTCTTGCTGAGAACTCCACAGGTCCCAAAATTCACGAATACCAATTTCCTTCTCTGCGACATTGTCGCTCTTGAAGATCGCATTTTGTGCCATAATGTCTCAACCGGTTCCTTGTTAGACTTGAAAATGGATGCAAATATCAATAATCCCATGAAGGCATCAACGGGTGTCCATTTTTCTCCCATTTCTTCCAATCCCTATTCGTTTGTATGTTGAATGATAAGAGCTATAATAGCTATAATATTATCTGCAAATGAGGCTTTGAAGGCATCAACTTCACTGCTGATACGCGCGGTTGCAAAGCTCGATATCCCAGGACGAGTACGCATAATCTCATGGGAATGCTTCCGCACAACCTTTGATTTTAGAATATTCTGCTCCCATCGAGTTCCGTCTTTTGAAGTCCATGGATTATTTTCATCAGCATTACATAGTTCTCTGATTCCGATTCAACCATTTCACCATCCGAAGATCCAAAATCAAAATCCTAATCCATGATGCACCTGGGATGAAATAAATCAGTTTTTTATGCATTGAATAAAAGGTACACTCAATTCTTTTTTTACACGGGGGATGCGTTCCGTGTAAAAAAAGTTTTCAGTTCAAAATTTGAAAATCCGTGTAAAAAGTTTCATGATTTCTCGACAAATCATACAAAATGGAGAAACTGCAAAAATTTTGTATGGGATTTTTATTACACGGCCGTGTAAAAAAAATCCGTATAAAAACAGAATCGGGTGTATTTACCACACAATATAATTCAGATGTAAAAATATGTCCCGGCTAAATAATGTATGTCGAACCCACTTGCACGAAATAACAGAGAAGATTATATTTCAATTTTACTCTGAAACATGCATTTCCGCAACAGGCTGATGCAGACTATGTTCTAAAACAGTTAAATTCAAAATTCTTATCAATAACCAGAAACTACGAATAGATCGCGTGATTTGCATGTTTTGCAATTACAGTCAAACCTCCATGAGTCGATGTTCTATGACTCGTTATCGACTCATGGAAGCAAATTATGGCATACTAAAAAATATTTTCTGGGTTACTGTGATGGTCCCTTCGAACAGCTTTCCAAGGATTTTCTATTCCACATCTCGATATTTCCATGAGTCGATGGACCCTTTGATATCGACTCATGGAGGTTTGACTGTATAATGGTGTATGGATCTTCTCTTTGTTGGCACTAAATACTCCACCAAGGCATGCCTGGCAGCTTAGTGTTCATTAAGTGCTTCCATAAACCACAGTTATTACATATATAGACATACAGACAACTTTACTGAGGAATGTGGTTCACCCTTGATTTTGAAACACTAGCGAACCTAGTAGTGGAAGGCAATTTTAACTGAAGAGCAATTATGAGACAGAATAGCAGCGCATGCCTTCTGTCATTTTCTTCCGCCTTGGGTATATCGGACGGAACAGGGACGAACGTGAGGTCGATTGTTAATACCGTTGATACACAATGAGTCCACTTTGAAACTTGCAGTTTGTTCTGATTCATTTTTCTGTTCTTTGGATATAAATTGCAAGGTTTCTAAGCTAAGTTACCATGTTTTTAATTCTGTTTAGGATTGTCATCGACATCCTAAGGAGCAATTCACGGCGATCTAACAACTTGTAACATTTTTTCATTCGCATACAGTCAAACCTCCATGAGTCGAAATTGAAGGGACCGTCGACTCAAGGAAATATCAAGATGTGGAATAGAAAATGTTTAAAGGTACCATCACAGTAACCCAGAAAATATTACAGGATTCGATATCGAGTCATAGAACATCGACATCTTAGTTTCCCGGAAGAAAGATTTGTGGGCATATGGCATTGATAACACTGTTGAATGAACCTTAATTCGCAAGTTTTGTTGTTTGTTGTTTAAAAAAAAAATCATAGCTTTAAGATGAACTTTTGAAATTGGCCAATTTTATTGAAATTGGAAAGAAATGCCACACACAGGATAGCAAATATAGTTGGAATTACAAGAGCACATATTTATAAGTGATTTAATGTTTCATAGTATTAAACTTCTCTAATCTCCCATAAGACCATGTCCCTATTAAGAAATTCGTATGAACCGAAGCTAGAAACCTACAGTTTCCGTTTGACGCCAGGAAAAACCTAAAATCGTGTGAACTTAAAATTTTTGTGATCGTTATTAACATCGTTGTGAACCCTAATTAACAATGTATCACTTTTTTGTAGTGCATTTCAAAAGTTTGATTTTTATCTCGTTGCGTCACAAAGTAATGCCGTTGTTTTGGGTGTACTTGGATTGAGGTGGACCATCCAATTAACCTTCCTATTAATCTGGATTCCCGAACAATATGGAGAAGTTACAACATCTAACGAAATTTTGAAAGTTTCACTTATTCTGGGAACATTTGCATACCATTTTTCATTCGAATTGCTTGGAAAAAATATAAACAAGGTCTCCAAAGTTCGGTATGAAGAAATCGTCAAGCTCTGGAATGAACTCTTGGCCACTTTGATTAATATTTCGGATCTTCCGGAGGAATGTTTCCGGGGCGTTTGGGGTCACAAAATAGTTGCATTATTGATTCCAAGCACATCTTGCCATGGCGGATCTTCTAGATGACCGTTTCTGAGGCATTTGAAGGTCACAGGAGACTTTAACTATTGATTGCACCCACAGTTCGCCAAAAAGCATGGTTACGAAAAAATCGCGAAGCTCTGGGATGAACTTTTAAAATTGGTCACTTTTAGGGATGTGCCGGATCTTCCGGAGGACCGTTCCTGGGACATTTGAAGGCTACTGATTACTTTCACTATTATTTTTATTATTATCTTTATTAGTGACGTTTTCGGCCCTGGGCTGGTTCACCACGTTCACTATTGATTGCACACACAATTCGCCAGAATGGATGGTTACGAAAAAATCGCGAAGTATTGGGATGAACTTTCGGAATTGACTACTTTTACGGATGTTCCGGATCTTCCGGAGGACCGTTTTTGGGGAATTTGGAGGTCACAGAAGACTCACTATTGATTGCACTCACAATTCGCTAGAATGGATGGTTACGAAAACATCGCGAAGCTCTGGGATGAATTTTTAGAATCGGCCACTTTTAGGGATGCTCCGAATCTTCCAGAGGGCTTTCCGATGACCGCTGAATGGATGAAGTTACCAAGAAATGACGCATACAACATAGCAAATGCATTTGGAATCATCAGAACACATGCTTGCTAGCAATTTCATGTTTCATAACACGAGACCAAAAAATTAGGTGCAAAATTGAGAATCTCAAACAGTTCCTCTTCAGTACAGGTTCCCCGGGGACTAGAGAGGTCAACTTTCACGAATCACCACATGGCCTTATTCTAGGAACCTACAGCTTTCGTTTGGTGCCTAAAAATCGAAAATCGGTTGAAATTTGAGTTTGAAGTTTGATGAAATCTTGGGTCCAATTGGACCCCAATGCACAATGTGTTACTTTTTTGTGGCGCCTCGACTAGATGTCGCTGAAAACTTTTTTTTTTTTTTTTTTGTGTCTTTATTAAGGAGACTTTCAGCCCGAGGCTGGCTCGTCTCCGGACGCTGAAAACTGATTTTATCAGAGAATCTTAGTTTCCAAAAGTTAAAAAAATTCAGAATTTTTCAGATTTTTATCTCGTTGCGTTACAAAGTTACAGCGTTGATTTAGATGTGCTTGGGTTGTTCGACACTCGACAGAGGAATCCTCTGCATCTCCATGAGCGCATTGGAAAGGAATAGTATGTCAGATGGGGAGGAAATGTATTAGAAATCGCCTTTTTAAGCGACTTAATATTTCTTTTGAACGAAGCCATATTCTTGAAGATACAAAAACGGAATAGCAACGCGTGTCTAACGTATTTTTCCGAAAACTGATTCGATATCTTAACTACTTTGCGACGACTAAAACACGCACTATACTACTGCAAACTATCAATAAGTGTTATTATCCTGATACTAGCGTTTCACGCTGTAAATATTAGAGCTAGTGCAATATACACATGAACAAAATTGTAGAGCGAACATAGCACTAGAAGTCCACCATACAACACATTTCGAAATACCGCCTCTGGAATGAGTTATCTGAATACTAAATGATAATAACATGATAAAGTTCAATCCCTGCAACAGTCCTACAACTACACCCACATCCTGTAGTACACCATTTTGCTGGCTATGTCACTGGATAAGAGTAATATTCAAAATACCAGTTCGATTATTATGCAACAAAAAACAAACAACTATAAATTGTCCCATGCCATCTTCCACTCTTGCACTCAATAACTGTCACTATGTGGCTGTTGAAACGAGTTCGAAACGGGAAGGACACTGAAAACCGATCCTTTTGTCGCCCAAAATTTCAACACTGTCAACGTTCATTGACTGCCCGACGAGTGCCGTTTAATGCAATCAACAAAACCACAAACAGCATAAGATCTTTCATCGTCCAATGAAATACATTTCTGCCGTCAATTCAGTTTTGCCTTCACACCCATTGCGACGCGACAACAATTATTTGGGCGATCTTGCACCATACCGTCAGGGTTGCCACATATACAGATTATTCTGTATTTTACAGATTTTTGGGGTAGAGCGGTGACCAAGAATCTGTATATACAGATATACAGATTTTCAGCTAAATTACAGATTTTACAGATTTCCTGAAGAGTTAAGTACTTATATAAATAATTACTATTAATAAATATTTGTTTTCTATGAGGTTTGAGGATTATAAATTTATATTCTTCGCCAAACTGATCTTATTGAAGGCTATTCTCAAATTAGCAAAATCTTAATTTAAAGAGAAAGAACATGTTGACTCTAGTTTTACTTTTTATTAACAGTTCATGCGAATCAATGATTTTGAAACCAGACTATGCACCGTAAAAAGTGTTCAGACTATATTTGATTACAGGGGTCTCAGAAAAGCTCAAGCAATAATTAAAGAAAATCAGATCTAGCATTTTCACATATCCAGAAACAATTATTCAGTAGTTCTGTTTAGTGGGTTTAGTGTGACTAAGCAATGTGGTTGGTCCACTAAAAGCTGTTGCGTATATGGCTACAACAGTTAATGACGGAATTTTGACAGATTCTATTCACATATTATTGAATTTACATCTTTTTCAACACAAAGTTTACTCAAAAACCTTTTTGATTGGGTTTAGATGGATACAGATTTTTTGGCTTGAGATACAGATATGAAGATTTCTTGGAGAAAATATACAGATTTGAATGTGGCAACCCTGCATACCGTGCAAACTCAAACTTCGGACGCTTAAGCACTTTCTGATATACAATCATCCTGTTTACTCACATTTCAATTCACAACGTTCAAATCACCATTGCAATCACTACGTATAGAACTCTTCTTTGAATTATGTATTTGATTTGTGCCAGATATTGCGAAGAATGTTTGCATTTTAAGAAAATGTCCGGCTTGTGTTCGATTCAAATCTCGGACACCGGCGGGGTTGAATTCATATTTCGGACACAAAGATTCAAACTTCGGACACCTGATTGTAGAGAATAATATAATAAAATATATAAAGTCATGATAATACCATTTGAATAGGAATGTTCATTGCAATGAATTGTTGTTGATAACGATATATAATTACAAAAACTTTAGCGTGCAACGAAAACAGAACAGCGAACTGATGCTTCTGGTACAAAACGATATGCTTTAATTGAGCGGAGAGCGGAGAGAGTAATTGGCATTAAAATGGAACTCAACTTGCGTGACGGATAGTGACGCGGCTTCTGTAGTTTTGGTGACGAATGATGCTGGAGAAAGGATGTGTGCAAATTATTGAATATAAAACATGTAAAAAAAAAATTGAAAAAAAAAAAGAAAAATAATATTGAAGTGAAAATTGAATTATTATTTGTGGTGATATAGTGTTTTACTTAAAAAAAATGAAAGATCCGACAATGGCCTGGTCGGTAAGAGTGCTACGCGCCCCTAAGTTAAAGATGCTTAACGGTTGTGATTGTTTGCTTGGTTCAGTGCGGAAGAAGAAACGAATGCAAAAAGTCAAGCGTGAAAAATACTGATGGTTTCTGACTCAAATATCAACGTAAGTTGTTTCCATTTTAGTTGACTTGTTTGTTGGATTTGAATTCTCTCAATGAGCTGAGATGTTTTTGATGTAAATACAGCTGAATTTTGTGTCTTTCGTAAGTTGAATTCGTATTGACAGATACCTCGACATGTGTCTTGTGTGTTGGACGTGAAATGCAGAGATGTTCAAGATTTTCAACTTATGAGTGCACCACAGGGCTGTTCACAAATATTTTATTAAGGAGTTTCCCTTAAAAAAAAACTGTCTGGCAATTCTTTCTAATGCAAGTGGAATGTGTTTGAAACTACATTTAAAATCTGTCAATCTAAAATAATAAAATGAAAGATTTCATATTTATTTTGCATTTTCAGTTTGTTCTGTGTGTTTGCATGTTATCAAGGTTATTTGGGAAAGCAATTCTACCTTGGAGCATGTCACACAATAATGAACACATGACTGTGCTGGATCGAGTGCATTTGGTATTTCTTTACAAAATACAACAGGAGGCGGTACCAAAATCTTTGACTTTGACTTTCCTACTATTTAGGTAATTTTTGGGATTCTTAATTAAGTTTTTAAACAATTTGGTTTTGTTGTAAATTCTCACAAGATGTTTAGCAAAACTATAGAAATGTAATTAAAATGCACTGACTTCGCTCTTGTTGCTAAACACGAACTGATTAGATTAGCATTTAGCTAAAAAATGAATCTCTAAATGTATTATAAAACAGAATCTCAATGGAAACATTCAATCTTCAAGCGGGCTGGGTGTAACAACGATGTCTCTCTATATGCGCGAGTAAATGTTTGATTATGGATTAGTTTTGAGGAAAAGTCTTATTCTTGAGCAGATAATGTTTATACAATTCATTAAAGTATAATTAATTAATGAGTAAAAAAAATCCAACTGAAATGCTTGGTACGTCCAGGCGAGTGGGACGTCGGCAACCCGAGAGGGTCGAGGAGTGAAAAATCCAACTCGAAAATGTTGGTAATGCCGTCGAGGCGTAGTGGGCAGCCCGCAAATCCCTGAGAGGTCGAGGAGTAAAAAAAAAATCCAACTGAAAATGTTGGTACGTCCAGGCGAGTGGGCGTTGCCGGAACTCCGGAGAGGGTCGAGGAGAAAAATCCAACTGAAATGTTGGCACGTCCAGGCGAGGCGCCTGAAACTCCCCGAGAGAGAGTCGAAAGAGTAAAATCCAACTGAAAATCGTTGGTGGCCGTCCAGGCGAGTGGGCGTCGGAACTCGAGAGAGGGTCGAGTGAGTGAAAAATCCAACTGAAATGCTGGTACGTCCAGGCGAGTGGGGCGTCGAACTCGAGAGGGCTCGAAAGTGAGTAAAAAAAAATCTTAAATCTGGAAATGTTGGTACGTCCAGGCGAGTGGGCGTTCGGAACCCGAGAGAGAGTCGAGAGGAGTAAAAATCCAACTGAAATGTTGGTACGTCCAGGCGAGTGGGCGTCGAACCCTCGAGAGGGTCGAGTGATTGAAAAAATCCAACTGAAATGTTGCCGTACGTCCAGGCTGTTAGGTGGGGCGCCGAACTCGAGAGGGTCGAGTGAGTAAAAAAAAATCCAACTGAAATGTTGGGTACGTCCAGGCGAGTGGGACGTCGAACCCGAGAGGGTCGAGTGGAGCGAAAAATCCAACTGAAATGTTGGTACGTCCAGCGAGTGGGCGTCGAAACCTCGAGAGGGTCGAGTGAGTGAAAAAATCCAACTGCAATGTTGGTACGTCCAGGCGAGTGGGCGTCGAACTCATGAGGGGGTCTAGTGAGTAAAAAAATCCAACTGGAAAATGTTGGTACGTCCAGGCGAGTAAGCGTCGAACTCGAGAGGAATTGGAAAGAGAATGTATTGAAAAATGGCAGAATTGTTGATATTTCTCTTGATTTTGATGCAGGATTGATGTTCTAGGAGCCTGATAAGCCCTAACTTCATGATTGTACGACCAAGATCAGTGGTTCCTAAGTGTGAAGAGTAAGAAATACGTAATTGATGAAATGGAAAGAGGAATTAAGATATTTTTCTGATTTTTAAGCCCTAACTATGATTGTACATACCTAAGGTCAGTGGTTCCCAAGTGTGAAGAGTAAGAATACGTAATTGATGAAATGGAAAGAGAATTGTAGATAAGTTTCTGATTTTGAAGCAGAATCTAGATGTTCAGGAGCCTGAATGAGCTCCTCATTACGATCATCGCCGACCAAGATCAGTGGTTCCCAAGTGTGAAGAGTCAGAACATGTAATTGATGAAATAGGAAGAGAATTGTTGATATTTTTCTGATTTTGATGCTGGAGTGGTTTCTAGAGCCTGATAAGCCCTAATCATGATTGCATGACCAAGATCAGTGGTTCCCAAGTGTGAAGGGTCAGAAGATGGTAATCTTTACTAGGAAATAGGAGGAGAATTGTTGATATTTTTCTTGATGTTGATGCAGTGATTGATGTTCTAGAGCCTGATAAGCCCTAAACTATGATTGCATGACCAAGATCAGTGGGTTCCTAAGTGTGAAGAAGAGTTAGAACATGTTAATTGATGGAATAGGAAGATAATTGCTGATATTTTTCTGATTTTGATGTAGGATTGATGTTCTAGAGCCCATGATAAGCCCCCAACCATGATTGTAATGACCAAGATCAGTGGTTCCTAAGTGTGAAGAGTAAGAATATGGTAATTAATGAAAGAGGGGAAGAAAATTGTTGATATTTTTCTGATTTTGATGCAGTGAATGATGCTCAGGAGTTTAATAAGCTCCTAAACATGATTCCATGACCAAGATCAGTGGTTCCCAAGTGTGAAGAGTCAGAAACATGTAATTTGTAAGAAAATGGCAAGAGAACTGTAGATATTTTTCTGATTTTGGATGGAGGATTGATGTCTCTAGGGAGCCTGATAAGTCTTAACTATGTGATTGCATGACTCAAGATTAGTGGTTCCCAAGTGTGAAGAGTTAGAATCAGTATGCTTCGTTCAGTTACGTATTGCTCATCAATCTTTCCAAATCAAGGAACATACAATAATCTAACTAACTCTTCACATAGGGAACCACAGTCATGGTCGACAATCATGTTAGGGCTTATCAGGCTCTAGAACTCAAATCCTGCATCAACATCAGAAAAATATCAACAATTATCTTCCTATTTCATCAATTACATTTCTAACTCTTCACACTTGAGAACCACTGATCTTGGTCAACAATCATGGTTAGGGCTTATCAGGCTCCTAGAACATCAATCCTGCATCAAAATCAGAAAAATAAATACAATTTTCTTTCCATTTTCAATTACATGTTCTAACTCTTCACGGAACCACTGATCTTGGTCGACAATCATGGTTGGGGCTTATCAGGCTGTAGAACATCAATCCTGCATCAACATCAGAAAATATCAACAATTCTCTTCCTTTCATCAATTACATGTTCTAACTCTCTGCACTTAAGACCATCTTGGTCATCAATCATGGTTAGGGCTTATCAGGCTGTAGAACATCAATCCATCAACATCAGAAAAATATAAACAATTCTCTTACTATTTGATCAATTCATATT
>NC_085141.1:269618362-269687693 GCF_024139115.2 Armigeres subalbatus
CATTGTATCTCATCCTGTCTTTATACATGACAGTAAGCTTTTCAGCCATAAAATAGAAAGGGCTTTGAAATTAAAACACCAAAAATCAAAAACAAATTACCTCCCATCAAACACGGGTTTTCAGTTGCCATTTTTTCAAGTGCTTTGGTCAACATATACTAAAAGCGACTGTGTTTGAATGCAAATTGCAATGAAAACAGTTAGATCCGTGGAATAAAAATTGAACGGATCGCTTCACAAGGTGCGTATTGAACAATTTACAGTGGTAGTTTAGTCAATCTGCTGCAATATTTAGTCAGAAAAAGTTGTACATGTTTGATCTTTTGATCCGTAATTCGGATTTTGATTAAGAGGTGTTAGTTAGTGGACAACATTATTTTATCAAATTTTTTACTTTTCATGCGTAAACGTGGAACACTTTGAAAACAGAGGCCTTTGAGCCAGAACACTAACAACGATAGACGTTTTTTGCATTCGATTCGTATTTTGTAGACATTAATATATTCAATGCTTCAGATTTCGATTTTCGATGCCCACGGTACAACCTTCTACTTTTTTCTCTGCAGAAAACCACTCATGATCACTGTATAACACCTACTGTATTGAGAGTCATCATTTTGCCTACAAAGGATCGTAGCAATAATGGAATAGATTGAAATACGAAGCGTGTCAGTTGAAGATAATCTGTGATATATTTTGTATACTGCCAGTGTACCAATGTCTTCGCTCAAGCATGTATTATCCAAGATTTCGTAATAAATCTAACATCATATTATTTGCAGCTAAGTTCTTTCTAAATCACCTTCGATGAAACACAAGCCAATAGATCATCTGAATCATGCGTACAGAAACCTATTAGATTGCCGCACATCCGTTACCTTGCGTTATGATGTCGAATATCGCGTGCGACATATACACATTTTGGTACCAACACGCAAGTGTAGGTACCTCAATCAAAACCGAATCGGGGAGTGTCTTCATTCATATTCATAACCTTATTCTTAGTCACGTAAAATATGTCATCAATAACTCTCTACACCTCCTCTTGTAGCGCTCCTAATAGGACCGCTAAACGGTGTCGTTGGCCATTAATCAACAGCACGTACTAGATTTAATCACACGTTCAAATACCTGGAGGCAAATCATTTCTGTGTGTGTTTGCGCGCCAACAATGCACGCGCATTCCTCCAAGAACCTCCAAAAGAGCAGTTGTCATTTGAAATCGATCACCTTGGTTGAACCGTTTGTCAGGACACCTTCAATAATGGGTTTCGCTCTGCTCCGCTAATCTGAATATTTCATCAACCGTTTAATTGAGCAAACGACAGAACCAATTTTCAACCCAAGTAGCAATGTTGTCAGTGCAAGATAAAGATCGTTCAGCAGTTTGGAGAAATGGTGTATTGGGTATTAAAATTAGGCTTTGTTCGCGATTTATTGCCCATATCAATAGACACCTGAATGCTGCGTGCGAGTAGGTACACGTTACCTTCGGTCGTCGTGCCTCTCGAGGAAAAGAGGAACTGGCGGTATTATTTTTGAAGACAATCAATGATTTTGAGGCTCAGAGTACACGCTCAACCAATTTTCACGCGCCTTTTAGGGCTGACTAGTCGTAGGCAATTTCATAAATCACGCGAATTGAATTCGATACCGTTGGCATTGAGCTCGTAACCTAGACTTCTAGACAGGGACCTCGTAACTATGATTGGCTTCTGACAGATTGGGAGGACGGATTATGGAGTGTGACGATATTGTGACAATCGTGAATACAAAGTTATATGGCGTCGATCGTTGACAGTAAGGTATAAACACCATTGAAACCGTTTATGAGCTGGCGTAGTGGTTGGTTAATCAGCCGTTAGCTAATTCCTGACAAGCCACTGAAGAATGATTAAATGGTTTTGGTATGATGCCGTAATTTTGGGCTTGTAGAACATTCTAAGCAAAATAATCACTGACTCAGAGGGACATTACAAGATTCCAATAAAACTGCGTTTTGCAGTTCTATGTTCCGAATATGATCCTTTTTTCCTCGCATAGGAATAGGTTACACCCAATATTTTTTTACACGATTGGTATTTATTAATTTCTCTGTCAACCTGAACTTTCACAGCTTTTGAAATACCACCTGCATTTTCTTTGATTTTTTTTTGTGGGATGAACTCTTGGATACCTGATACCTGGGATGAACTCTTGGATTCTTTGACGCTAAAGGTCATAATCGACTAAAACTCAACCGTGTAAAAAAGAATTGGGCGTATAGCCGATTTTATCAAGTCGCATCGGTTCTTATGTTGTTCTTAATGATTGATTTTATATCCGACAGAGTCCGAGCTCTGCCCCATTCGAGTATATCCGCCTAATTGGCAATTCTCTAGTGTAGGTGATAAAACCAATAAACGTGATTGCGAAAGTGTTCAGGATTTCGAATTTTCGTTTCGATGAAACCAGCTCATTCAAACTTATGCTTCTAATATGAAACCAAAGCAAGCGTTTTTCGGGCCAAATAAGAATCTGGTATGATGTTTATGCATCATTCGCTCATCATTTTTTTCTCTGGAGCTAGCCTTGGAAGATAAACAAAATCGCCTATATTACATGAAATTTCTTTTTCATTTCATCACTTTTGCACACATAACAAGATTACTTTTGACCAACATTGAATGGTTTATGACAAATCTTGTTAAAAAACCATCTGCCACTCTTATGGCCGGGTGATTTGGAATTTCTGAGCTCCAGAGAAATTTTTAAAAGAAATTCGGATGAAATGGTTCGAGCAATTTTGTAAGAACTCCTGTAGGAATCTCAGGAGGAATTATCTGAGGGACTTCAAGAACTCCTTTGAAAGGAATTCCTTAAGAAGCTGGCGAAATTGAAGAATCTTCGTGAAGAATTTCTGGAAGAGTTTTGATAAAATTTTTGAAGGAATTTCGGAAGAATTCTTGAAGACCTTCTAAAAACATCCCAACTTTTCTGGAGGATCCATCGAAAAAATCTAGAAGAACTTTCAGAAATTCTGAAGCAACTTCTAAATGAATGATGGATGCTTGGCAAATTTCTGGGAATGAATTCATGCAGGAACTTCTGGAGAATTTTCTGGAGGAGCTTCAAAAGAGGAATTCTCAAAGGAATTCATAAGAAACTTCCGGAGGAATTCCTGAAGTAACTCCCGGAGGAATTTCTTTGAAAAATTGCTAGTGGAATATTTGGAGAAAACTCCGATGAAATTGTTTTAGAAACTTCCTGAGGGACATTCGGAGGAATTCCTGGAAGAATTCGGAGGAACCTGGAGGAATTCCTGAGGAACTCGAGGAATTCTGAGGAACTTCCGGAGGAATTCCTGGAGGAACTTCTGGAGACTTGAGGAACTCTGAAATCTGGAGGAACTTCGGAGGAATTCCTGAGAATCTGGAGGAGAACTTCAGGAGGAATTCCTGAGGAACTTCCGGAGGAATTCTGAAGAACTTCCGGAGAATTCCAAGAACTTCCGAGGAATTCGTAGGAGCTTGAAGGATCCTGAGGAGCTTCGGAATTCCTGGAGGAACTTCCGGAGAAATGTCTGGAGGAACAACCTGAGGATTTCCTGGAGGAACTTCCGGAGGAATGCCTGGAGGAACTTTCGGAGGAATTCCAGGAGGAATTTCGAAGAGCTTCGGAGAAATTGTAGGAACTTTGGGGAATTCCGCAGGAACTTTCGAGAACTTCCGGAGGAACTTTCCGAGGAACTTCCGGAGGAATTTCTGGAGGAACTTCCGAAGGAATTTCCTTGAAAAACTGCTAGGAGAATATTTGGAGAAAATTGCGATGAAATTGGTTTAGAAACTTAGGAAGGAAGAATTCTTGAAGGACTTCTGAGGAATTCTGAGGAACTTCCGGAGGAATTCCGAGAAACTTCCGAGCAATTCCTAAAGAAACTTCCGGAGCAATTCCTGGAGGAACTTTCGAGGAATTCTTGAAGAATTTCCGAGGAATTCCTGGAGGAACTCGAACACCTGAGGAACTTCCGGAAAATTCCTGAGGAACTTCCGAGCAATTCCGAAGGAACTCTGAGCAATTCCTGGAGGAACTCGTGAACAATTCTGGTGGGACATCATCCAGAAATTGCGGAGCAATTCCTGGAGAAACTTCCGCAATTCCTGGAAACTCTGAGGAATACTGTAACGTCTAATCTTTCCTGCCGAAGAAAGCCGCTAACGAATGGTTTATGCGCCACTCTCGTCTCCGAGACCACTGGTCATGTGTTTAATCTCGCCGTCTGACTAGTCTGAAGTATGAGTGCTAATCTCTAGGATTTTCAACGGTTGTATGAGCTAACGTAAATAGATGGTCGCAAATCATGAAGTGAACCTAGGCAACCTGCAGAATGACGCAGTGATCTGCAACGTATACAGTACTTGAGTCAAGGTGAACGTAAAGCTAAGTGAAATGACAGCAAGAGTTCATGGCGGACAAATAACCCGAGCTCTTGGCATAGAAATAAAAGTAATGAACGGTAAGTTGTTGAATTATTCTGCTTATATTGATCAGTGGTAAATACTCGCTTCAGTAAGAAAAGAGTGTAATTGGCCTACCAAAATGCCATACTGCGCGAACCGCCTGCATTTTCTGGCGTTTGCTTTGTTCGAGTACAGAGCAAAAAACAAAAGGTCATTGTATTTGTTCGGGAGTAAAAACACGGTCGCGAGTTTTCGTGATTACTTGAATACAATGGATAGAGTTCACTTGATACAAACACAATAACAAAAACAATTGTGTTCTCGAACAGTAAGAAATAAGTTCGAGTTGTTTATGACTTTGCAAATTAACCTGAATGACTCGAAGCTCCACGAACATTTTTCGGGGTTCGTTTTTGTTTTCTTCTGAGTAGGTAGTAGGTAGGAAGAAAAGGCAAAACAAATGTTCGAGCCTTTTGTCTGCCTACTTTGTTTTGTGAGTAAGATCGGATTTCCACCACTGATATTGATTCATTTTCCGTGATAGTGTGAAGTGTAGGAAAGGGTGTGTGTGTGTTTAACCATGGCCATGAACGGACATACCTGGCAGGGTTTTCAATTCGATTGTTGCCTAACCGGGACGCACCGTTTCCCAAGATGAATGGTGCACAACAACAGCGTACTAGATGTCGATAGGTCCTGACGTCTAATAAACGTTGCGTCACGGGGATCCTCGCCACAAAGGTAGGCGAAAAAAGTTGTGGGGAGGGCTCGGTCTTCTCGGTACTTACCCGATCATCGCGAGCGGACGCAGGCAGGCGGTCTTCCTCTGTCCTGCTTGTTCACGTCACGGCCGTCGCGAGGTCCTCTTCGGTATGGTACCACGTGGCCTTAAATGCGCCAAGATGGCGGAATGCGATATAGCTTAGTAGTTAAACGGCGTCCGCTGGACGCTAGGGTTCAACAAAGATAGTGTTAGAATAATATATTTAGAAATGAATTCATGCACGTAATACCTTTGTAATTGAAATTACAGCTCACTAGGAGCAGAGTTTTCGCCCTTAGTGATGGGTAAAACCTGATTCTAATGAAAATAAAAACTTTAGCAATACTTTCACTTCAATTACTTTTTGACTACAATTATTTAAGAACTTTTAGGCTAAGATATATTTTAAATGTCAAATATGTTCACCTTGAATTTTAACTTTATCCAGCTTTTTACGCCAGCATAAATTACCAAGGGTGAATGAATTTGAATGTACTGTGTATACAATCTATAAAATATGATGTTAATCTTAGTATGAATTAAAGTCTAACTGCAGATCTGTCATAGTTGGATACAACATAAGTGAAGGTTCTTGATTTTTGCTCTTAAATATCAATCTAATTTCTTATATTTTTAGGAATTGGGAGACTTGAATAAAACTCGGAGATCCTGAGAAATTAGGAAACAAAACGAAATATTGTTAATATTATATCGACTTACGGGATATTGATACCAATCTGTAATGATCCGTATGATTCTTTCCAAAGTTTGATTGTATAGGTGATCATTCGGAAGCACCGCAATTGAAAGATAACCTTAGACCATATTTTGCTGGATTGTGTCCGAACTGACTTATTGGAAAACAGAACTGTCCTATTTGATTCTGTTGAAGTCTGTGTGGACAGGAGGGCTGGATATAGTCGTTTTATCGTATAATTCTGGGAAACACTAAACCACCAAATCACCTTCTTGGCTGATAGTTGTAATAATTATTGAAAGAAGATAAATTCAAGAAATACAGAACACGACAGATTAATAGTAATTTTGGGGTTCGTCGTATTATTTCTAATAAATATGCAAGAGTATTATCTTAAGTTTCAATCCCTCACAATCAAAACACAACAATTTGTTATACTCATTTTGTATGAAAGTAGGGAAAACAGACACTTCATCATGTCCTGTGATGGATATTCCAGATGGTCATTCTGTGCTCACAAATCACCAATGGGTCACAAACATTCCTGCTCTAAAGCGCATTACGTGGAGTTATATTTTAGCAACATGTTTGAGGGTTTGGTCTTCCGAGATGTACATCTGTGAATAATATCCCCATCAATATTTCTACGAAACACCAAATATCTTTGAGTTTCGCAGCAAGATTTAAATCAAATGACCCAAAATGGTTATGAACCTAAAAAGTAGGAAGGTAGTAAAACTATGAATTTATAAATAAATAATTGATAGAAATTCTAGTTTGAATATAAAATCCTGAGAATAAAACCATATTTCACGTCTCGAACTCTAGCAAAATTTTGACAGTTTTATTTTGGAATAGAAAATATAATAAGTCAAAGACTGCTCAGATCTATCTATATGAAAATTATAGTGTACACAGCATATGTCAAAAAGGTGATGCTAAGTATTATGGCACCTTTGCGTAAAAAGTGATAAAACCGAGATCACGACTAACTTCTACTCTACGACGATTAGATTGGAGATGACGACATTTAAGTCTTTTAATCCTTCGTCATCGTTTTTGGTTACTAATATATTTTACCAGTTTTAGACGACTTCAAGTTGACTTCTATTATGCATTTTGTTGGCCATCTATCAATAATCCGTGAATTATTTTAGTGCATCTAGCTTAATTATAAATGGTTCTTAAAACAATTATATATATTTTATCATTATTCTATTTTACTTTGAAATATGAAATTGAGCGGAAAGTAGCAGACCTAAAATACCTGAGGAACTTCCTAAGGAATTCGCAAGAACTTCCGAGGAATTTTGGAGGAAACTTGAAGGAATTTCTGAGGAACTTTCACGATCTTCCGAGAACATTTTGGAAGAGTTCCTGGAGGAACTTCCGGAGGAATTCCTACAAACTATTTTTTCATTCACCGAAGATAATTATTCGAAGATGGGTACTTCCCCCCCATTCTGCATATTTTACATTTTTGACAGTATTTTACCTTTTTAACAGTTTCATATATATATTTCGAAAGTATGTGATTTTAATACATAAAATGTGTTTTCTCAATTCTCCGTGATGTTTAATTGCAATATGTACAATACCAGAAAACAAGTGGCGTCATCAAGGGTTTGAATCAATGTGCCCGTTCTAAACTGAAGGAAGACAACAGTCTTGATGAAAATTTTGTAAAAAAGATAAAAAAATATATTGATTGACTTGTATATTAAATATTTGTGGTATCTTGTCGGCTTAAACATCATATTTGGAGATCTCGGATACCGTCGCCGGGGTGACAATGGGTCAAATGGATGGGGGGGGGGGAGAATGGGTCACTAATTCAAATACTTAGAATGTTTGTAGAATAGATTGAATGTGATTGGGGACTACTAAACTAAATTATAAGAAACCACTTTGAAGGATTTTGAAGGTGAGAAGGTGAGAGCGATGACCCATTGTCACCCCCGACGGAATCGAAGAGAATCAGCAACTAACTGATAAGTAATTGGAATGAGTGTAATCCCTTTGAAAATATAGCAAAAAGTCATCCAAAGTCATATCTGAGTTCTGTTGTGTAGGTACTAATTTGACAAGTCAAATTCAACTTCGTCTCACTGAAGTTGGGCAAATATGGTATGGTATGAAATATAACTAAAGGGCTAATATTTTGGTTTCGTATATGCAAAATCGAGCATTATAGAAGTAGAAAGTGTATTTCCTTGTAAAACACATTCTAATTATCAAAATACTAAGCGGGGAAATGTGTAGCCGGTAAACAGCACTTGCCGTTTGCTATATGAAGTAAACATTTGTAAGTAAAGTGCTTCTTCACATGCTTCTTCTTCTTCTTCTTCTTCTTCTTCTGGGTGCCACCGTACTGTCTAACAGTAGCGATAGCTTGGGGATGGCACAGATTTAATTGCTTCGAAACCATCTAAGGCTTAATGCGAACATAACTACAATCACTTCATTGGCAAATCAACCAAGAATGTCGAAGACAGGAATCCATCTCATTCCAGTTCGAGACAGCAGCACGTATGGACGTGCTCGCGCATTTTTTTTAAGTGTTTTTCTCGTTCGTTGCTGTTTACGTTCTCTTGTCGCGTTGGCGTTATTCTTTCCTGGACCGCTCACGGGAGACTCGGCGGCCGATCTGTTCACGGAAAATGCCAAGCACTGCTTGAGGCGCGGGTAACCCTTCAAGCGAAGAAGGCAAGAGTGCTGCAGTCGCAGCCACAAACTCAACCAGTGTGGAGAAAGTGCCACATTACGGACCATCACAATCGTGGAGTTCCTCGAGGTCCACAGATATGAGTTCTTACTAATGACCTCCGCACGAAGCCGCCTGGCTTTGCTGAGGGCTCCATTAAATTGATGAAAATGAGCCCAACCAGAAGTTGGAAGGCAGCGGACCTGCCAACTGACGAGGTGACAAAATGGAGGCCGATCCCAAGTGCAAAATAGTGGCGATAAACATTACACCACAAGGGCTGCCCAAAGCGAGCCGAGTTCTTGAAATCCGGAAGAAGGCTTCCACCTGAACCTTCCGAAGAAGAACCGGTTCCTGTAGTCAACGAGGTGAACTATCCGGCATCACGGTTGTACACCCTGAGCAGCTGATGCCGATTCACAGCTCGCCACTTGAATGCGCGGTGTAAAACCCACCAGGTCTTTACCTGGCATGTTCATTATTGAAAATGGCTGCTAGGTGGGTCTGGTTAACTGAACGCTTGCTCGCTCAAAAGCAAAGCATCGAACTGGCTGATTTCTCGAGAGAAGGAGATCGACGTGGCGTTCATTACTGAAACGCACCTTAAACGAGGTGAGCGTCCACATCCCGAACTTCCGCATCGTGCGACTCGACCGGCCGTCCAGGGAGGTGGAGTGGCATCGCACTTCGATATAACATCAACGTCGCCTGTTGCCAGGCTTCCAGCTGAGCATCATCGAGGCCATCGGTGTCGAAGGACTACCCGTGATGCCACGCTTATCGCGGCGTACTGCTAAACTCAATCCAAAGCTGGCGATGATTCATCAGCCGCCCTTCGAGGACATCGTCAAGCTAACGCGGACACAAGGCATCATTGCCGGCGACCTGAATGCCAAACATCAAGGCTGGAGCAACAGCCGCGGTAATCGAAACAGCACCATCTGGAGTAACGCCATGGAGGAAGGCCACTACACGATCCTGAGCCGATCGGTCCGGTGTCCACACAACCCTCGACCTATACTTAACCAACATGAACGACTACGTCTCGCAGTCGCAGCCGGTTTACCAGGTGCTCAGTTCGAACACTATCCGGTGGTGGCGGCGGACCTCGGTCAATCGGAATCAGCAGTTGCGGCGAAACTAGCACCGAGTCGACTGGGGCCGGTTCCAAAGGTGCTTGGACAACAACGTCGACTACGAGGCGCGGCCGGTAACGCTCAAGCAATCGATCGGCAGCTGCGTTCCACGAGAGCGATCTCGGTGGCCGAGAGCAACATGTACCGACGGCTCGGCAGGTAAGCAACTCCAAACATCGATACATCTACTCAAAAATTTGATCTGATTGCGGAATGTCGCTCGCAGACAGTTTCGGCGTACTGGACCCTGAGCTCAAGGCACGCTAATAACGAATCCCAAAATTATCAAGGCGAATGGTGGACCTCAAAATAACGATTTCTCGAATAAGATCCGCACTCTCCCAGACGATGCTAAGTCGTTCTTAAAATGACCAAATACTAAAATCCAAGCTCCGGCCCATTCCACCTTTGATCCTGTACAGAGCAAGCGGCTAATGATTTTAGTTTGTATAAGTGATTCTAGACTTCTGCTATTGCGGATAGTACATTAAACATCAGCAATCAAATATACCAATCGTGAAATCACATATTTGCGTTCACCAATTTACAGTACAATGTAAGTTTTACATTAGACTTGATTCGAATTTCAATTTTGCTATGCGCTAATACTGATCTCTATCGTGAAAGAATCTGCATGATTGAGTATTTGAGAGTATGGAGCGCAACATATTGAATTTTCTGACGAACTTGTGGGCTGGGAGAGGTTGAGGTATGGCAACGTTAGCGCATTGCTGCCACGCAGTGTGAGATGGTGTTGGTAGCGCCATCGGTTGAGTAGCAACCACGAAGATTGCACCGGCAGTTGTTGTCGAATTTTAAAACGAACAGTCGCACCGCTCTTCAACGGCGGATTCCAATCAGCTGTTTCGGCTGAATACGACAGATCCCACTAGACAATAATGGCTCCAGGATCTTTGATACCCTGCAGAGAAGGTCACTGGAATAAGCGTCACTTCGTCAGCCTGCATAATTGTCAGATCATTGTCATACAGAAGAGCCGTCAATGAGCATGCTAACAACATCCGGCCTATATCAAATCATCGAAGAACATGAAGGTCCCAGGCTTCGACAGCATGCTGAATCTCAAGTTCCAATACATGAGTGCTCCATTTTTTGAGCACTTTTCGTTGATCTTTAATCAGTGTCTCCGGCTCAGCTACCTCCCATCGTCCTTGAAGTCAGTGAAAGTCATCCCCATTCGCAAGCCTGGAAGGATTCCTCGTAAAAAGATCGTTTCATCAGCCTTCTCTCAGGATTATCCCAGCTATTCGAAAAAGCTATATATCACCAGTTACTTGAGTCTGCCGAAAATCTCAACATTTTGCTTTCCACGTCGGTCGGTCAACCGTACACCAGCTGACTCGAGTTAACAACGACCTATCGGAACAAGTTTGTCTCAAAAACATCCGCCATGGCCTTACTCGATGTCGAGAAGGCATTCGACAATGTAAGGCATGAAGGCCTGGTGTACAAACCTAACGCTACAATCTTCCCAGTTACCTGGCGAAATTCATCAAAATTACCTGTCGGCAGGACATTCCGGCCTCAATCAGCGGCGAGTTCAGTGCACAACATCGTCGCAGGGCAGTATCCTCGGGCCTCGGGCCAAAGCGCTAGTGGCAGAACTCCAACGAGGCCTGAATGCCCTGACAATCAACGCGGCGAAGATCCCAGGTCATCATTTTTCCCCACTCTATGTAAATTGCCTAAACTTGTTCCACCTGGGGACTGTAAAATCATCATCAATGGCATGACTGTGGAATGGGCCAATTAGGCCGACTGCCCGTTGATCGACAGCAAGTTTATTTTCAGGCAAGATGATTGACAGAGGTGACGAAGTGTAACGTCTTGTTGAAACCACTGTACTCTTTGATTAATCGTTGGTCGTCATTGTCCACGAAAAATAAGCTTGCTGTCTACAAGCAAATCATCCTTCCTGTGATCGAATACGGCATGCCGGTCTGAAAGAGCTGCGCTAAAACCCATCACCTCAAACTTCAACGGTGCAAAACAAATTCCTGAGGATGATCCTCAACACCCCTCCCAGGACAAGAACATCCGAGGTCCACCATTTGGCCGGTATAAAAACCTCACATGAACGCTTTGGTGAGTGTAAAGAAAAGTTAGGGTCCGTTGCTTGCGTTCGAACCAGTGTCCGATTGGGGCGCTAGTTCCAATCAAGGTTATCAAATTTTAATGTAAATATTAGTGTACATTAGAGTGATTCAAAATTTGACTTTTTTGCCCCCGATGCTTGAACGATTGCATTTGCCATTTTAGTAAGCCTCCGGAATTTTTAGCTAATTTGAATATAATTTGAGTAAGCACGCGCAGTTTGTAGTTTGTATGAAAATTACTATGAAAACAGAAACTTTTATATAAAATCGTTCTACAACGTTACCCATTAGGCTCTAAAAACAGATGAGTACATCGGCAACATATTAAATTTTACATGGAAACAGGTCGTCTTTGTTACGAAACGATTTGATGATTGCAAAAAAAGTTATTGTAGAAATACTGAATCGTGGGAAATTCAATTTAACACGTAAAAGAATAACATCAATATTAATAACGAGCTTTTTTTTATTTTTCTTCGCATCTTTGCTTAAAAACAACATATCAGCGGGCTTGGTAGTCATATCTACTGCTTCTGCCTCATACGCAGGAGGTCGGGTTAAATCCGTCCGTTCCATTCTCCCACTTTGTATCTTTCTTTATTTCTCATGTTCTAGCAATCGCTAGAACTGGAAATGACTTCATACCGTTTCCATTACTATTCCTATACCTTCAACTTGAGTATTCTAACAGTAATCTGCTAGAATGAAATGAACTTATAAGCCTGTTTCCTACATCCAATTACAAATTCCATCAGTTACCTTCCTATTCATCACATTGGCAGCTCGTTCCAAGACGGACCTCTGCTCTCCAACCTAACCCAGAAATTCAACAAATTCGCATGAACTCGTGGCAAGTGCAGAGGATATTCGGCTTGCAGGGCGAGTGATTGCATCATCATTTCTCCCTTCCCATTGACTTGCATTCTGACGTGGCAGGCGCCAGTATGACCTATCAAATGAGATCACCAGTACTAGTACATTGAAGATGCCAACCGCAAACATCTGTTGGTTCCCCAAGAACAGTTGATCTGGTCATAATGGAGTAGCAACTACGAGCAGTCAATCAAGCTCAAGCTCAAGCTCAAGCATCTTTGCTTAAAAAACAACAAATCGCTTGGCAATAACAACTGTCTTTCAGCTTGAGAAATATTCTATGTAGCCAATGTGTTAATTATATTTAAATTTTTCATGAGCCACCTCACGGAATGGTCTTCTATAAGAGTCATTTTTCACAGTAATTTCCATACAAACTTCAAATGCACGCTATGTTTAAAGGCAACTATTATGCAAAGTGAATGCACCTCGGATGTTAAGCCGTTAGATCATAGGTGAAAATTTGACTTTTACCATTTAAAGGATATTTTTAATCAAAAATCTATTCTGATTTTTCAATTTTTTGAAGCAAGCTAATAAAATCCGACGCTTTGAGTAAAATTTCATAATTTTCATATGATGAAAGTAGTGCAGAAGATATTAGAAATTGTTGACACCGAACATATATTTCATTTTTTGATAGCGAATTCTTGTGTAACTGCATATCTCATACGTGTCATACGGTTAACCTTTTGTCTGTGCTCTGGGGTCAATATGACCCCATTAATGTTTGGCCAATTTTTGGTTTTTTGGGTCTGTTTCGAAAGATAATTTAATCATCTTTCAGGTCGTTACAAAAGATTGACAATAGGTGGCGGTTACATCGCGGAGGGGTTTCAAAAAAGGTACAAAACAGTGATTTTTCATGCTTATTTACTTCTATATCTGAAAATCCACCATTTGAACTGCACATTTTCAAAAAGGTTATGCAGGAAGGCGTGGGACATGAGGCATTGATTAGTTACAGCTTGGAGCTGTGGTGGTATATTTGAATTCATTATTTTAGACTACTCAAGTATTTCCGATATATGGAATTTTCCTCATTGTAAATATTCTTATCGCACTAATTTGAAATTTGTAAAAATGACGTCTCAAACAAATGAATGACGTCTTTAACGTCTCTGGTGGGAATGGAATGTCATGTGACGGAATAAATAATTAGGAAAATTACAAATAGGCGGCGCTAGTGTACTTTAATACTCGTATATTTGATATATGTTTAGCTTAGATCCCTCATACCACACCCACGTTGTGTTCGGCAACATTGTTCAGGATATCCAGGACTTAAACGCGGTGCTCAATATAATGAGCACTTCTTCCAAGATGCAGCGCTAGTGAGCTGTTTTATTTGAGTATATTGTTCCATTGAGACTGATATATTTTGGTTTATAGCATTTTGCAAACATGAATGTTGTGGTAGAATCAAAGCTTTCTTTGTGTTCAACCTGCTCAGGTGCTGCAAATAATAGAATGAGTCTACAGAATTAGGTGCTTAGGTCATCCAAGAAAACCCTGAATTAAGGCCTTATGTCACCAAAAAACAGCCTATTTATCGCCTTTTAAATTCCCAATTATTACTTCCGTCACAGTCCATTCCCACTAGACGACCTTTGATCAAGACGCCATTTTAACAAATAAGAATATAAGAATATTTACACTGAGGAGAATTCTATATATCGGAATATCTTGAGTAGTCTAGTAGTTGTTGATTTGAAATGTTAAAAGGTGATATTATGTTCTTAAATTAAATAATACTTTTTCTTATTGGCGTTACACCAACCACTCTGACATGTGCCGCCTCGGAAGTCGGAGCTTAGTGTTTATTTAGCACTTCCACAGTTGTTAACTGCGAGGTTTCTAGTCCAAGTTACCATTTTCGCATTCGTATATCATAAGGCTACGATGATATTTATGCCCAGGGAAGGCGAAAATTCAGACAAGGCCGGAATCGAACCCAACCACTTTTAGCATGGTTCAGTTGTCTAGCACATCTTACCGCACGTCTAAGGAAGGCTCCAGATCTATTCATAATACATTTGATTGAAAACATTTAAAACTAGCAGTAATTTTAATATAACTTCTACTATTTTCATCATATGAAAAATGTTCCAGGTAAATATTGGTCGGATTTGTTAAAAAAAAATTAAAAAAAATCAGGAAAGGCTATTAGGTTATAAATATTACCTTAAATAGTAAAAAAAAGTCAAAATTTCACCGATGAAGTATTTAAATCGACACAGATCCTTGAACTAGAGGTCAAAAACTATTACCTAACGGCTTAACATCCGAGGTGCATCCACTTTGCATAATAGTGAGTAAACATAGCGTGTAATGATGTGCTCAATCAAATTACATCCAAATTTACTAAAATTCAGGAGGATTATTAAGGGCAAACTAATCGTTTAAGCATCGGGGAGCAAAAAAGTCAAAATTTGAATCACTCTAGTGTACATGGTAGTAAGGTTATCAAATTTTAAAATACACCTCCACAACACCGTCATGATAAATTGAAATTATAATAAAAAAAAATTGTCAATTAACATTGAAAACAATTAACAATCGAAGTTGAAGGGACTTAATGACGTTTTTATGTAATAATAATTGTAGAACAAAATGTTTAAATAAAGAAGAATTTACTACTAGTAAGAACCTGGGAGGAGAAAAGATCTAAAAATGTGTGTGTCGAGCGAAATCTAGCTGTCATGAATGTCAGTGTGAGCGAGAATAAAACCTCGTCAAGAAAATTTTCCAAGGCGATATAACAACAATAACACACAAAACAAAATTTAGTCTTTTCAGGTGGCGCCTACGTTGATTGTTTATTCTTGTTGAATTGCTTTGTAGCCCGACGACAGTATTTATTTATTGATGTGTAGTATCGAGAGCTCCTCCAGGAAGAACCATCAATGGCACACGGCATACAAAAAACCGTATACCGTTCAAAGGCACAGGGTGTTCCAAGAGGCTCCTGCTTTCCTACAGTCAGAATAAACCCCACAAAAGATAAGACAGATAAGACGTAGCAAAACAAAACTTTTAATAAAGAGAAACTGTTCCTATTTCAATGAACATATATTCATCTCATCGCGAAAGAGAGGAATACAGCACCAATCTCGGTGTGTCTGTTTGCCAACATGTATATGATTACTGTTATGAACCATCTCAGAAATTAGTTATTTGAAGGCGGACTTCTATGTGAGTGACATTTGAACATTTTCTATATTGAAACCGCTAGGAACTCCAAACGAAGCAGTACGTTACAAACAAGGATGCCTTTTGCTGTGAGTGTTTATTTGGGTTGATTCGGATATTTTTTTTCACGCTAATTATTTCCTTTTTTGTTAAAGTGCAATGCAATTTGAAGTCTGGCAAAATCGCGGCAGAAACTGATGATGTGATAACCGGAATAAAAGACAAACGAACAGAAAAACAGCGCTGATGGATTTATTCATAAAGGAGGAAGCACAAGTGAAGAACTAAATCCAACGTCGTGATGCTCGTTCGAACAAATTTTGAACCATTCTCCACCACTGGAATAGCATTAGGACATAATCTTTTAATAATATTTGTAACAACCTTTATTTTACACGAAAATTTATAAATATTTTTGATCTGTTTAGAATTGAAAAGATTGATAATAGATAACAGCTTGATCTATGTGGAATAACTCACATGCTAAATGTTTAAGGACTAAAGTGAATTCAAGTATTAGACACTGCAAGACTTTCATTTAGGTGTCCTATTTAGGTTCAATGTGACACACATAGTTTCCAAGAGCGTAGGTCTAGTTATGAACGAGATGAAATGAATATATTCACCAAACATTCCGTTGATTATAGTTAAACATATTTCCAATTTGAAACATGGTGACTGATGAACTATATGATATGAGCCTCAATGTGCGTTAACATCTATCACCCATCCTATCAATCATCTTTGTTTTGTACCATTTACCTTTCTCCATATGGGTGCGCGCTCGGGTCTATTATGTTGTGCTCCTTCGATTTATTTTATTGCCTTTGCCTAATGAGCAGCATCATGCGCTGGAAGTTTGAGACGCGCGCGCATCCACGATGATGATCACGTGGAGCGCGCAGTGCGTGATCATCGTTCCACATTTGGTAACAAGGTAAACGATGACAACGAAATGAGCGCGAAAACGACATCGCGATAGCGCCTCCATTATTCTCATCCGTGCGCACCGCTACCGATGGCGACGATGGGTAAAGGTTCGTCTTCACGGATGCCAGGCCCACCACCTTCGCTTTATGCCGATTCTCACCGGTTCGCGGCGTTGAAATCACTTATCTCTATCTGGATTTGGTGCAGGCGGACTTCGTGGAACCTCGCGCGTCTTCACCGAGAGTGGTTTCTCTCTGGTGCTCTCTCATCGTTGTTCCGCGAGCGATCGGTAGTAGGTCAGTGTTCGATGAAGGAAAACCGCGAAGGAAAACACATCGCGCGGCCCAGCAGCTTAGCTCTACGGACGGACCAAACGAGAAGCCGATCGTGGCATGGAACAGCTTGATTTTGTATCAGCGTGGTATTTGAGTTGTAGGCGATCTTGTAGTCGACGGTCCGATGACGTAGGAATCGGTGATGTATCAGTGGAAAAAACGTCAAACATTCCAAATGAAAAAGAGAGTCGAAGTGGAGCTTAAATGTTAATGATTCAAGAAAAATATATTAATTTCTTATTATGACATATGAAACATTAGACGAACAGATCGAATTATGTAAAAATGATACTTTAACAGGATCAGAAACGTTCTTTGTTAGGTTTATGTGAGGCATTCGTAAGCTCGACGAAAGATTCTCAATATTGCAGAGAACCCTTGATTTTGAAAACATGACCCCACTGTTGTTGAAGAAGTGATTAATATATACTAAACTGTAGATGACAATGATCTGAACTTGTATGATATTCGCACAATTTTACATCTCTGATTGTACATAGGAGAGCTTTTAAGCAATGAATTAAAAAATGTATGAATCCTGAAGTATCTTGTCATGTCATTAGTAGTTAAAGAATCATTCAGTCGCAATAAGACAAAGAATTCGATGAAAAATTTTTTTCAGCGTGCCTAAACATTCATCCGCTCTTTATTCGCATCAATTCGTAAGACCTCTGCAACGCACTCTACCGAAGCATACTGAACTGATTAAGTCCCGCTTTTGCAGTCAAGACCTGCAACCTCCGACTGAGAGGCATCACGCCACTCGGCAGGCCGCAGACCCAAATTGATAGCATTCGCGCGCCTTTGCAGTAAGTTCCCATGCGCGACGTGCCGTGACCCAAGCTCTCGACAAGCGCTCGTTCAGTGTTCGTTTACCACGGTTGATTCGGTCGACTTACAGCTTCGCGCAGCGAAGGTGTTGCCAAAAAACCTAAACCCCCAGAGTCTTTTGGTGCTACAGGCACATGGTTGAGTGCGACGGTCTTTTCTGGATGCGCGGACCGTCAATGTTGTGTTTGTTTGCGAATTTGGTCGCGCCTGCGGAGAATTTTGAACACTGCTGGTTTGTATCGTTGCAAAACACGCGACGCTCTGTGAAAATTGTAGCATACTGGGAAGTTTTTTCGGCACTTAAGTCCGGATTTGGTGTTTCCATGAAAACTGTGCTATGAGATATTCGTAATTGCTCAGTGTTTCTCGCGAGTGCAATAAATTACGTATCTTTAGGTTTCTGACGTGTCATTACACTCCATTAACGGTTGATTGATCAATTTATTTCACACGATCGATCAAATCGCATAGAGTAAATTTTACTTGCATAGTACTTCCTTCGCGTGGTGTAACGTTTGCGTTTATTTCTTTTCTGTTTGTCAATTTTCAGCAACAGTTTTGTCCTGAAAGTGTTGCTGGTTGAATATTCATGAATTTGTAGCGAAACTGCAAAAATTGGCGTGTTGTTTTCGGTTGTGTGATATACAGTGCGTTGATCGAAAAGTGAACAAACAATACAACGTTCACAATCCAAAGTTACAGTCCAAGAGTGGACAGAATTCGCACTGCCAGTGCGAAATAATCCGAGGTTTCAATCACCGAATCCTCCAGACATGAGTGGGTCGTTGAACAATCTGAATCACAGTGTTGAACATCGTTCTCACCATCATATTCAGTACAATAACCATCACCACCATCGCCATCACCAGAATCACCAGAATACTTGATTTGGATGTTCGTCGCCGCAACGGTGGCTCGAACAGTCCATCGGAGGAAGACTTTGGTGTGAAGACGGTGCTCACGGAGAACACATCACTTATTACAGCGAAACCACCTAGCTCGGTGGTGGCGGTGCCAGTTGTGAAAGCCCATCAGGTGCTGGCAGCAACGAGCGCGTCCACGTGAAGGATTGATCATCAATGGCTGGCACCGATTTCGTACATTTTACAAATGGATCGGAAGTGGTAAGTAGAGGCACCGAAAGCGTCATTAACTTTCCTTCCTCCTGCTCGGTCGTCTTTTGCGGAGAACGACCGCAAGGTTTAATTGAGTCAATGAGATGTCGGATTGAACGCAAATTGTAATGAACGATTTGCTCGATCTATGCGATCTTGACTTTGCAGCGGAACGAAGCTACTGAACGATGGAAGTGGTTTTGAAGGTTGAGGCGGATTGAGTGATTTTTTTTCTCAGTATCGAGAAATGAAATCTAAAGCGTAGGTACTTAACCGGAGGAAAATGTTGCAAAGTGAAAATTTCAGTAGGTTCAGGAGTCTTCACCAGTTTAACGGATTAATATGTAATGCTGACAAGACAGGAGTTGATAGGTCAAAAATCAAGTCGGAAGACTGAGATATCGAATATGTTTTCGGGGGTTAGGATAACGATACCAATAGAGGCAGAGCGTAAAATATTTAGCTTAATGAATCTATTTCAGTTCGATTTTTGACAAACATCGCATGACTATTCAAAACATAGAATGACATAGTCAGACGACCACTCCATCATCATTCATTCGTTCATGATAGTGTTTACCTAGACTTTTATAAACCTACAAAATTCCCCAAAAACAATCAACTTTTCTATGATTTTAACAAAATAAAGATTTTCTTCCAAAAAATGAAAGCTTCAACAAAATAAACAATAAAAACAGTTAAAAAACGAAAATTTTAAAAAATACAAAAAGCAATAAATTTGATAATATTTTCGAACAATAAAGGTTTTTAAAGAAAGGGTCATCTATGGAAAAAATGCTCACTTTTATTGCTTTTTTATATTTTATTATGGAATTTTTTATATATTTTTTTATTGCGCTTCATTGGCTTTAATGAACAGTTTTTAAGTTTTTGTTGAAAAAAATATTTGTTTTGTGTAAAATTTTGTAAATGCTTGCTAACATTGATTTATCTATGGAAATTTTGTTAAAATTGAATTGAGTATAAATCAAATGAAATAATTCCTTTTAATGGTGAAATTAACAGTAAACTTTTTCTATTCACTTATTATTTCACACCAAAAAAAAACAAAATTTGCTATGAAGCATTGCAACATTTTCTAACACATAAATATATTTTTGAATAATGAAAAAGTTAAGGTACGACTTGAATATCACAAATGATGTCCAGTGACGCTGAATCCCGTTTTTTTAGTTTGAATAGAATTTTGACACATGGATGCTTTTCATTTGGGTTTCATTCAACTGAAATGGTTTGAACTGCATTGAAAAGTTCTTTTTTTTATATAGGTAAAGACCCAATAGGGAGAAACTAAGCAAGTTCAACCACTATTTGTTCACTCTTACCAAGTTCTACATGTATTTCACTTCAAGTATACATTTGAAGGCCCATCAATCAATTTTAAACTAAAAGTGATTTGATCGCAGAATCATTGTTACCCAAAATTGTACCCAATTATTGGTGGCAAATGTGTTGCATGGGAGTGAGAGAATCGAGTCATGTGCACTTGTGTACGTCATGTAATACCAATAGTCATGAAGTATTGCTTAATTGAGGGGGGGAAAGGTTGGACCAGTTAGGAAGGAGTGGTTTTAGTGGGTCGGAGTGGTGATCCCATCCTCACATACCTGGGTTCGCCTCCTCAGGTGTCTGGTTGCGATTTATACCTTCGTTGAAAAACACTTGGGATGAATCTTTTGACCGAGTTTCTTCTGAAGCATATGTAGGCTCGACTCATGCGAGGATGTGCCTTCGTATTTAACATATTTAACATTATTATTAGTCGTTAGCAAGGATCTAAGGTAGACGAACCTCGATCATTTCGAAGGTGTCCCCGTCTATCGTAATAATACTGTTGTAAGACCTGCCGGGCTCAGTTTGTTCTAAGCATTTATCACCAGTCCAACTTTTGATGACACCTTTCAGGAGCGAACATTTATGCCACCTTTTCAAAAAATTCGGCTGACAATGTTCATGTCATCCGCGAAACAAACAAATTGACTAGATCTGTTGAAAATCGTACTCCGGCTTTCCGCATGACACCTTCTAGTGCAATTTTGAACAACAGACACGAAAGTCCATCACCTTGTCGTAGTCCCCGACTGGATTCGCACGGGAACTTCAGATCGTGTTCGCCCGAAATAGTGATAGACGGCGGAAAATGATCTGGGATAATATTTTGTAGGAAACTAATTGCTTGAAAGTTCTCACACTCCAGCTTGTCATCTTTCTTGAAGATGGGGCATATGACCTTCCTTCCACTCCTCCGGTGGCTGTTCTGTTTCCCAGATACTGACTATCAGCTTGTGCAGACAATCGGCCAGCATATCCGGGCCCATGAGTTTAGCTTCGACATCGTACTTTCTAGCTGTTATATTGTCATGAGCTGTTGGCATCCATAACTTCTCTCAAGGTGGGGGCTGGTTGATTTCCATCGTCCGCTGAACTGGCGTAGTCGTCTCCTCCGATGCCTTGACCTTCATTGTTTGTACTCTCAATGCCATTTGGGTGTTCCTCGGAGTGCTACTTCCACGTTTCGATTAACTCACCACACGTTCGTCCTTCTATTTTCGTTCGATGCTTCCATTTTTATCCCTGCACATCTCGACTCGTGACAAAAGCCTCTGAGGGAAGCGCTGAGCTACTGTACAACTCGCGTGTTTTCGAGAACGGCACCATGTTCCATCTTTCACTCGCTTCTTCCAGGCGGCGTTTCTCTGTCTGTCTGCACTCTTCGTCGAACTAAACGTTCCGTCGACTTCGTTCCACAAACCCGACGTTGTTCCCGCCGCGTCGGTAATAGCTGCTTGATATTCCAACAGTCCCCAAGAGGGGCCCCCATCGAGCTCATCCTTCCGGCAACACTGCTCAGATGCTGCGTCATGCAGTGGTAACATCAGGTTGTTTCAGTCGTTGGTCGTACGCGAGTCGTCGGTACCGAAATATTGTTGATGAAGGATAGTTTGCAGTTTAACGATCACCAGACAGTGATCAGAGTCAATGTTAGCGCCACGATATGTCCCTGACGTCAATAATGTCGGAAAGGTGTCATCCATCAATCAGAACGTAGTCGATTGTGATCTGTCTGTGGTGATTCGGTGTACCGGATACGGAGGCTGTATTGGGGTAGTCAGAACATCGGCTCCAGGGGTACGTCTCACTCAATTTGGGAGAGTGCTGCCCGAGCTATTAAATCTCCATGATGATTTGTATGGTTGGGCTGTCTACTCACGTTTCAGCTGCGCGTAAAATGCGTCTTATCATCATCAGTGCTTCCGGAGTGTGGGCTATGGACGTTGATTATGCTGAAGTTGAAGAATCGGCTGATCCTTAACTGCACATTTTCGCTGATCGGCAATCCACCCGATAACGCGCCTTTGCGTATCACTAAGAAAACTGTTCCCAGTCTGTGTGTTGTCGCAGCTATGGTAGATGCTTAGATACCTAGACGTTCGCACCATTGATCCCTTCCAACAAACTCTCCTGCAGCGCTACAATACCGATCCAGTCCTTGAGCACATCGGCAGTATGCGTGTGCTCCGATGAAGTTAGAGATTTGAGTTCCACGAACCAAGTTTCCAATCCGCTAGTCCTTTTCGTCGCGGTGGTCTTCTCGATAGTTCCGGTCCATACTCTTTGTTTTGTTCAGTGCGTGAGTTTTTTTTGGCCAGGGCCTGATACCAAACTTCAAATTTTCCGGAGGAACATTCCTCCTATTTCACAGTGCTAGCGTTTCATAGAGTCCTCTGCACTCGGACAATGATCAGCCGTTCCTAACATGGAGAGAGAGGCTCAAATTTTGACTCTCCGGAGAGGAGCAACCACCCCACCCCCAATTCCCTATCAGCATACTACACGTCCCACTGCGAGAATTACTCGATCTTCCTAAGTTACTGTATCCCGGCAGCGCCTACAAGGAGGTAGGGATAGAAGATGCTGGGTAAGAGGCTAAGGACCACAAGATGGGGTCTATTTTATTCCTTCAAGTACGCGAAGTACCAATGGTATGCTTTACCCAGCATTTACCAACCTACAATTCTGAAAAATCAATATTAGAAGCGTATTTAGTGGAGCTTTATTTTGTGATGCTTGAGAAGAGTTATTTATGAATAAATACAGTTTTCATCGAAATAGGGGAAGACGTACTTGGCAGGTTTTCGTTCTATTATTGCCAGGGTTTTTGTCGACCGAATCTGGAATACCGTCATCCATATATCCAGGTTTTTACAGCTATAAATTAACAAGGGGTGAATCAAGACTTTATGCTGTGTACTTAATTCAAAAGTAGGATATCTTAGCCATGAATTAGATTCTATGTATCCGTCATATTTTAACATCAAAATAATTATGTTTTGAAAAACTAGTGCATTTTCTCGAGAATAAATTTGTATTTATACATACTGAATAGTAACCACTTCAATTTCCAGGACTCTGCGTATTAAGGATGTTCGGCAGGATGATTGAATTTTGTTATGTGTAGGTGGTATGTGATCAACATCTGCAAGAATCCAAAAATGAAAGCTCAGGATCGTTTCTGCAACAGCCAACACGCCACCATGGGAGAACGAAGATCTCTCGGTTTGATCTGGAAGTGGTTCTGTTCGTAGTGGTGAAGTTGTAATTTCTGTGAATCACAGATCAGATGACGAACCATGCCCAGTAAAATCTGCTTACTTACTTACTTACGGATCCTGTACTCTTCCGGTGGTGCAAAGGGCCGACTTGAATGATCTCCATCCTGAGTCGACTTCTTTATTTCTTATTGAGGCTTCCGCCATGAGCCTCTGGGTCTGCCTCTGCTGCGATGTCCGCTGGGTTCCAGTCAATGTTTGTTCTACAGATTTTTCGCCCTACGAGAGTGGCTGACCCAGCCCCACTTCCGATCCCGAATTTCGTTGCTATCGGCCTCTGGTGACAACGACGATGGAGCTCATTGTTTGAGATCCCAGAGGCCACCAGGCCCGAATTATATACCGCAGGCATCTGTTAATGAACACCTGCAGCCGTTGAGTGCTCTCCACTGATACACACCATGTTTGCTAGCGTATAACAGCCAGATTTCACGTTAGAGTTGAAAATTCGATTTTGCGCGTTCACTTATCCGCCTGTTTTCCAGATATTTTAAACCGCAAAGGCAGCCCTTGCTTTCTTGATCCGTGCGCCTATGTCGATCTTGTACCGTCGTCCGACGCCACTTGGCTACCAAGATGTTGGAAGCTTTCAACATTCTCCACTGGCTACTGTGAAATTGAAAAGGGTCGCCGTGTTTACATTCAACTATTTGTTTTTGTTAACGTTGATGATCTAAACCTGCCGAAGAGGAGCGCTCGCAAGGTCGTTGAGCTTTCAGCATATGAGCGCCGTTGCGCGAGGTGCAACGATCAGCCAATTCCTGAAGTCGTTTAGATGTCCATGGTTATAGGCTGCCATAACAGCCCGGTTTGGTTACGGTCAATCGCACTTACTCAGAATCTCACTGATTACGATGAGGAACAGTAACGGTGATATACATCCTTGCTTCACACCAGCTACGACCCGGATAGGGTTCGACAGACCCCATTGTGCAGCATCATTCGAAAAGGCTTCGTACTGTGCTCGATGAGGCCGATGATTTTCAGGAACTCCCTTGCGTCTCAGGGTCGCCAACATATTCCTCGTGATTGAGATGGCTCGAGTTTTTCGTCAGTCACATGAATACCGAGTAAGGGACTTGAATTCATGACTGCCGTTCAGAATGATGCGATGTGACAATATGGTCCACAAGATCTTCCGGCACGAACTGGCATTGCCGCCGGAGAGTCGTAAGATCTTCTCCCTGAATCCGCTAGATAATTTTGCACAGAACTTTGAGACGTACACAGCAACATAATGCCCTCGCCAGTTATCGCACAGTCAGGTCACCCCTTTTGGGCACCTTACAAGATAATTCATCCATGACGGTGAGGTGTCCCAGATATTATGAAACAACTATGCAGAGTTGAGCGATGTCATGTCACGATCCGGACTGATATGCGGTCGACCCCTGGGCATTTCGATTTCGCTGTTTGATGGCTGTTTGAATCTCCAGTGATGAGGCTCGGTATTGACGCTGTATAGTCGATCTCCAGGCAGATCGCCTGAGGTGGATGATGGCCTGCGTTGGATACTCGAAAAGCTTGTTCGAAGTCTCGAACCAGCGTTTCAGCTATCAGTGGTGGTAACCGATCATTCGCGTCTTTCACAGGATCGTTGATCATATCTTCGCCCCGCTTGCCGTCGTGGAGATATCGCCAGAGGAGGCGAATGCACCTCCGGTGTTGCGGGCGGCTCTCTCCTTCGTCGCCAGAGAGTCTGCCCACGCTCGCTTGTCCCGTCGACAGCGATTTACTTCTCAAGAGCCGCGCTATCGTTGGCGGGCCAGAACTTTGGCTCCTCTGGTTTTTGATCACTCTATCGCGGCTTTGGCTTCGCTCCTTTATCTTCCTCCAGGTTTCATCGGTGATCCATTGTTTTCTCTGGGTGCGCAGTTCGCCCAGATTGTTCTCGCTGGTGGCGATGAAGGCATTCTTGATGCGGCGGTCCATGGTCTTCCACGCTGCCACCTTCCGGAAATTCAGCTAATGCGTCTCCAGATTCTTTCAACGAAGGACGTTTCACCGTGGCATCTTCCAGTCGCGTGTGTTGAATCGTCGTCCTACTCTTTCCTCCTGCTGACGAATCCGCGCAATGCGCAGGCGTATTTCGCCGATGAGGAGGTGGTGATCGACGCGATATCGGCACTACGTTTTTCCGTACATCAAGGCTCCGTTTCCATTTTCGGCTGATGCAGATGTGGTCGATTTGATTTTCTGAAGCGTCACGGAGACCCACGACCTTGTGAATCCGGGTCATAGGAGGGAAGTAAATCCTTTGCATAATTGAAATTGCTCATGTGACACCAGTCCTTGACTATATGTGAAGTAAAATTATATTCCCTGCGTCAACTGTTTTAAATTACTTGATTAGTACTGTGTAGCCATCAGGATAAGTTTTAAATAGTTTAAAAATGAGTTATGAGCTATTTACAATTTTGCTCTAGGGTTTCATTATTCTTCCCATAGTATGATTTGCTTACATTTTCCATGGGTGGAGTTTTAGATAACGTCATAAAGCCTTTTCCCACGTACATCAGTGCATATTATTTATCGAATTTCAAAGAACATCGGTTGACAAGCTAACTACCCAATCGGATGATTTGGCGATCGCAGCTATAGTCAAAATCGAAGCAAAAATGATGCTGGAAACCTGGAAAATATCGAGAATCGTACAATCTAGGAACATGCTAAGCCTGTCTTAATGTTTTAACCTAAATGAGTAAATGTTTTAAACTTAGAATATTGATAAAATATAAAACCATTTTAGGACATGACTCGAATTTCGCAACAAAATTGGACAGTTCAATGTTTTTCGTGAAAATTTCATTGTCATATGACTATATAATTGCTAAGATCCATCTGCAATTACTAGTGAGCATTATAGAGACAGGTTGGGCAAGAGGTGACTACAAACATTATGGCACTGTCGCTTAAAAAGCTGGATAAGGACTGTATTAAAAATAAGTTATCCACTTTAAGGTCACTCCTGACGGAATCCAATTTTCGAAGTATTCGCGTTTTCAAGAGCACACCATTCGATACGGAAGCAACGCACAACTGTCATTTTATATTTCAGCTTAGCACAACTGAACGAAGCACACGATACAATATTTATAAATGATTTGCCTTAATCTTCCTTTAACTTATTGATTTCTCATGAGGTGGACGGATTTCGGTTGTACGGCTGTACGGATTTTGGCCCCCCACGGTATCCTACAGTAGACACGACCACCAGTTGGACGTAGGATTACGTAAAGTGTATTTATTTTGAAATTCTGAATATCCATACTGACGCTAATCTAAGGCTGCTGTGTCCACTATCGATGCCATCATTGTGATTCAACTACAGTCCTAAGCCGTTCCATGCGGCCTTTCTGTATGAATTATTATTTTTGCTGGTTCACAAATTTGGGAACGCTTTTTTGCGCGTAATCGTAATAAATTCTATGCGGATGTATTTTGAAATTTGGAGAAACTTTCTATTGTAATATAATTGTTTGTGATTTATTTAGAACAAATCACCTTTCCAATTGACAAGTTCGCAGAATTTTCCGCGAAAATACCAATGATATCCTCCTTAAAAGTTGAATACAATTTCTCGTGAAAATTTTGAAAATATCCGTGAAACATAAGAAAAACTAAGAGTGTGAATTTCGAAAGATTTCCCATTAATACAAAAAAAAAAAATCTTGTTGAAATGTAATTTTTGAACGGAGAAGAGTCGTTTGGTAGATAGCTTTTTTCTGAATGCCACAACGCCCAACAAACATTGGAGGAGAGTAGAGCGCTTCTATGACCAAAATTAGTCCTCTATAGCTTATATAGCCAACATTGTTTGTTGGTAAGGTCGAAACTTGTTTGACCTAATATGTCGTTCGACCAAACAAACCATTTTGCTGAAGCCCATCTAGTCTAGAATTATTTAGTCAAAAATGTCATTTGGTCAAATAGTTCCTCTGGCTGAAAAAAAAATGGATGAATAGCTGAATTGGCAGAAAGGATCAATTGTTCGAAGTAGGCATTTGGCCGAAGGTGTCGTTCGTTTTGTCAAAAACGTCGTTTAGTTAAATAGGTCATTTGGCAGAAAATGCCGTTTTGCAGAAAGGACATTTTCGGGCCAAACGACAATTTCTCTCAAACGGCATATTCGGCCAAATGATCTAGTCGGTCAAATGACTTTTTCGGCCAAACGACAATTTCGACAAAATGAAATTTTCAGCCAAATAAACTGAGAGGGTAAACAACTTTTTCGGTCAAATTACCAATTCGGCCGAATGAGCCTTTCGGCTGTTTGTCGCTTTCCGCCAAATATCATTTTCGATCGAACCATTTTCGACCTAATATCGTTCCGGACAAACGTTTAATTCGGCCTAATGGAATTTGGCTAGATGACTTTTGGTCTAACCTGTTATTCGAATAAATGGTTATTCGTCGAATGCAAACTGATCTACGTTACATATCCGTTTTGCATAAATCAGGTCTGCCCAACTTTTTCAAGCCACGGGCCAGTTTTCAGAATAAACACCTGATGGCGGACCAGAGAATCTCGTTTAACTTTTCAAAAGGACCCAAGTAACATTTTTTCAAGAATTAATTTGATTTATGCAATCAAAAGCTTTCATATTGGTCTGTTGATTGCAATATTCAAACTAATTCAAGAATAAAATGTTACTGAGGCCCTTTAGAAAAGTTAAGCTAGAATTCGGTACATATTTTTAAAATAACAGGCATTTATTTTCCCAGAACGGCTAAAAAAACTTTAGCGAAAAACTGAACACGATATTGTTGGAATTATTGTTTTTCATATTTCTTTTTCTTTCGAAAATTTTATAAGAAACTTGGAATTCTAGGAAGTTTTTGATACAGGCGTAAGTGATTTTGACTTTGGTTTCTGGAACGGCGATTCAAACTATTTGCGTCAACTAATGTGCCCAACAGAAAGAGTTGATTGCGAGCAAGTAGAATTTGAAGCAGGTGACTTATTCACGTAACGTACTTCCCAAATCTTTTGTAAAAACATTTACTATTCACTAATACTAATGAGACTTTTTCCTTAGGACACACTATGTCAACAACAGCTTGTTTGGAATCCCTAACAAGTTCTCCGTCCTGGAAAGGTTTCATCCGTATTGCCAAAATCTCACTTACTATTCCACCAATAATTTGAATCAATAATGGAAGCTCAAATTAAATGAACGTCTTGTCTTTGAAGATCTTTCAAATTTTCTTTTCGTATTTTATATAATAAATCATTAAAATAATTAATATCATTTTATCGTAATGTTGCTTGATCTCGTAATGTCGTTTCGGATCATATATCGTAACCTACGGGAATTATTAACAAATAATATAAATGTTATAAATAATATAAATATTATAAATAATATGAATATTATAAATAACATAAATTATATAAATAATATAAATATTATAAATAATATAAATACCTAATATAAATAATATAAAAAAGAGCTTCTCCAGCCAGACAGAAAAGCTTGTTGGCCGGTTTTGATTTTTTTTTCTTACATGCTGCAGTCCATAAAAAAAATCCAAAAAATGCATTCGGCCCGCGGGCCGTCCGTTGGGCAGCCTTGGCCTAAATGTTCATTTTGGTCAAATACAATTTGGCTTGATGATTTTCAACATAGCGTATTATTTGGCCAAATGGCTTTCCGCCAAATGAATTTCGGTCAAATGAACCTTTCCATTGAATTTCCGAAGAATTTATTATGGGCAATAGGGACATGGCAGGTATTTTCGTCTGTTCGTCATAGTCTCGAAAACCAATAAAAGAGACGCTTTTTTGTAAAACTCATACGTACCAAATCGTAAGTTCCGGAGAAACGTTCTGCCATAGTGGAGTTCAAGCAAATGTACGTTGCTTTCGTTGGTTTTAGCCCCTACGACGATGGACGGAAATACCTGCCGTGTCCCTACAAAGAATTCTCTGTAGAAATCCAAAGAAATTTCTTCAAAATTCCGATTTTTTTTATGAAATACCGAACAGTTTTCCGTAAAAATAAAAAAAAAATACGTGGAAGTTCTGAACAATTTTGGTTAAAATATCGTCAAATTAACAGTGGAAATTCCGAAGAATTTTCCATAGAAAACTAAAAAAAAACGTGCAAATTCCAATGAATTTCCTATGAAAATTTTAAACAATTTGCCGTTCGTAAATTCCGAAGAATACTCAACAGAAATTTTCCGAACATTTTCCTGTAGAAATATGAATCAATTTTACTTGAAGTGCTTCCTTGGAAATTCCGAAGAACTCTCAAAACTTCAAAGATGTTGCTATGGAAAATTCGAAAATAATTTTCAAATGAATATTTTGAGGAGGCTCAGATAATTTTCGGGAGAAGTTCATCAGATTCTTTTGACGAAAGTCAAATAATTCTCTCGTCGATGTCTTAAAACATCATGAAATGCTTAAAAAAATTTCAAGAAACATAAAATAAAAAAGTAAAAAATCTCCACGCCGATTCACGCCGCCGCCGCCGGCTAAAATGGCTTCCGGCATGACGCCGAAAACGCCGCCGCCGCCGACCTAAATTCTGACAAACGCCGCCGCCGCCGATTTTCGGACCGGCGCACACCTCTAAATCAGCGTCCATAGCCCACACTCCGGAAGCGCTGATGACACATTCCAGCGTATTCACACCATGAGGAGCCGACTTTCAGCGAGAAATTAGGTCTGCATTCGAACTCGGGGACATATGATTAAACAGGTGTAAAATTATTCTCACTAAATTTCCTTTCTGATAGTATATTCATTTTGAGATTTTTCGCTTTGAATATGATAAATATAGCGCGCTGCATTTCGTAACGCGACACCATCGCTGAATTGCACTTTTTCGCATTTTGAAATGCAATTGCGTTTTTCAGCTCTGGTATACGGTTTGGAGTCTCGATTTATTCTAAGCATTTCTCGTATACTTCAACAGAATTGATATGAACACAGCCGCGTTACGCTGATCGACAAACAGTCTCCTGCAAATGGTGTCGCGTTACGCAAACGTGTTTATCGTTTATAGAATACGTAGTTTCAGCCGATTTCGATGCGACGTGTTATATTCGACACAGAATATTATCACATTATCTATCGTTGAATGTAGTTCGAGTTTTTGGTTACGATCTGGAGTTTCAGTTATTAAAGTTTGAGGGACTAACCGGCACAAATATAGAACTGAACCAATTCCATTCGTATCACATATTCAGTTTTGATGGGGGTGATGGGTTTTCCTATTTTTATATTAGTCACACCCAAATATGACCCGGATCGGTTTTTAAGTACGTGATCAGACGATCGATCCCCCTAGAAGTGAGTTTTTTTACACTGAAAAGTTCTATATTGCCTTTTTTTTACGTTAACCATTTTGAAAGGTGATGATGGAAGCTCAGCAATGTTGAAGTGGAATATTTCTGTCGTTTTTTATTCTACGTTTCTACTGGATTGTTGTCTGTTTTCAACTTTTTATTTATTTCCGAAAAGATGAATACGTCTCATGTCTCAACCTATGTTTATCACAAGAACGTATGCGTCGTGCCCTGAGTGCTCTACTTTTAACTACATATTAAAAATCACGAAGAAAATACGAGTCTTTCGGTTCCTCAAAGCTGAAAATATGTTTAAAAATCAAGATAAAACTTGTAATAAAAACATAACTGCGGCTCCGTAACGCTTCACGTCAGATGAGCCTTTCAAATAAACGAACCATTGAAAAAAATATAATCGTACTTGGCATCCACAAACAAGTTTGACAGTTCGTGACATGGTAGAAGGAAACCGTGTTCGTCAGCAAACTGTTAGTTACGTTTACTCATATGAGTGGCATGGTGATATTGCGTGGAAAAAAAAGAGGATTAAAAAAGCCTCACAATTTATTCGAAAAAAAAACTCAGTTTCACGTGACTTATTAACGGACGACCCCAAAGGGGTCACCAAACACCAAACATTTGTAATTTCCCACCACTCCGTAACATTTTTGTATGGTAACCTATTTTTTGTAGTATGGAGAGTTACCAAATGACACACTCCGTTACACCCCCAATTTTGTTACGCTATTCATGTACAAGCCCTAAATTACTTGAAAGAAACCATTGTGATACTGTAGGGGAAGAGGTGGTAAAATGAACAGTTGGCTATATTTACATTAAAACACCTGTTTGCGCACATACAACGTCCGGACTGATTACGCGGTGTTACTGAGACGCGCGGTGATATTGTCACTATGAATAGTCACTTTGTTCACGGTCACCAAAAACACTCTTTATTTTGCGGGTAAAAGTACAAGTGCTGTTTCTTGAAACGTGCGAAAGTACCGAACGCGATGGTTTATTGGTATCAACTGAACTGCCCTCGTTTGCTCTGCTGCTTCTATACCGTAGAGACGGTTTGAGCGATCGAGAGGCGATCGGCACTATATCTTCTGCATCTACCTAGTTGGATAATGATATGTACATAACAACCGATTGCGGCTGATAAGAGAGTGAGTGACTACGTGCCTAGGGTGGCCCTCCCAACATAATTCAAAATAATCTAATTAATTATTTGGCACGAACATAGCCGGCCACCTTGAAACCTACGGATTTCAAATCTTCTAATGCCTACTATTTCATAGATTGTCTTACTGCTAATAGAAATTCACTTTTACATTCATACTTCGATTTGTTGCTTTAGTTCGATGGTTGTTCTGGTATGCTGCTTGCAATTGCAATACGGCTGGCTAAGTGTGTTCCTTCTACGGATTCTTCGTGATCTTGGAGGACTTCTTCTTCGGCGGGTGTTCGGTTCTGCGACTTGGTAGATGACGGCGATTTACTTCTATGGACTGTACGAAGGCCGTATGCTGCACGGCTGGTGAGCTTTCTTGATGCTCCGGATTTCGGCTTTGATTCTTGACGGAACTGACGGATGACTCGAAGTATTCTGCGGTTTGGTGGATTCTGCGATTCAGCGACTTGATTGGTGACGACGATTTGGTAGGGTGCTTCCGTGGCCACCTTCAGGGTTCACTCGATTCCTCTTCGGATGATGGACATCGATAAACGGTGGAGTGGTTAGTTGGGTGTCCTGTGGTTGTCCTCGAAGTCGACGGGGAAACGGGCATCATTCGCTGGAACATATGAGAAGGTGCTTTTTTAAATGGATTAACGAGAACAAAAATGACTTCCCTGGAAGCGGAGGCCCCATGGCCTCCGCTGCCGCCACTAACGGCGGTTCGATGTTCCAACAGACGAAAAACCTGCTTGCAATGCGACTTAAGTTGTCCAGGATGGATTCTGACGGTTGCGGTGAGCTCATACCGCTTCAACAGGCTGATCCGGATGACACCAGGTGACGATGGTTGAGTTGGCCAAACTCCGATTGACGCTGGGAATGCTGGACCAGTAAGGGTTGCTAGACAGTACCTCTAAAAAATTGACGGAATCAGTATCGACATACGCTTGAGTCGATGGACCCAAAAATACGCAGGATTCTCGGTTCGAGCATCGAATGGACGGACGGGACTTCACAGGATCTTGACTGACGAACACATCTACCATCACCACAGCATGCTTGTATCTCGGAACGTTGGACTTCAAAGGGGATCAATAGACTGATGACGACTTGGCTTCAGACGGAGCAGTGTCCAGGGACCCAGGACCGGGTAGAACAAACGACTATGGGGTATGAAACTTCGATTACTTTTGCAAAAATGATGGAAAACAAAGACTTACTGGAATGCGGAGGCCACTGGGACCTCCGCGGGTGCCGAAGCACCACCGGTGGAAGCAAATTATGCCTCATCGTTCGAAGAATTTGCGTTGTCCCTTATCGGAAGTATGCAAATCTTCGAGATCGCTCTACGGTATACTCCACTGCTAGTCTGTACGTCTACCACGCGAATGTTGTCATCAGAGCCTCGGAACACTTCGGTGACTCGACCGAGGTTCCATTTCAGCGGCGGAAGCCGCTCGTCCATCAATAGAACCATTGTTCCAACAGCTATGTTGTCTCGTCGCCTTGTCCACTTCGTCCGATTATGCAGGTCGGAAAGGTACAATGTGGTCCACTTCTTCCAGATTTGCTGAGAATATGCTTGGGCTCGCTGCCAAATGGAAAGACGGTTTGTTGGAATGTTTTCCAAACAAGGTTCAGCGATAGCTGTCAACGGACGTTGCACCAGGAAGTGACCTGGAGTAAGGGCTTCGAAGTCTCCAGGATCATTACTGATTGGAGTAAGCGGTCTAGAGTTCAACACTGCCTCAATTTGAGTGAGAACTGTCTGCATCTCGTCGTACTGCAACGTTCGCGTTCCGATGACCTTTTTGAAAGTGGTCTTGAAGCTCTTCACGGCTGCTTCCCAGAGACCACCGAAGTTTGGAGACCTTCCTGGGATGAATTTAAATTCAATACCCTCAGCTGCGGCACGTTTTGAAACTGCTCCTGCTCGAAAAGATTTAACAGTCGTCGAAGTTCACGCATGGCCCCGACGAAGTTCTTAGCATTGTCGCACATTATCAAAGCCGGACTGCCTCGACGAGCAGAGAAACGTTTAAGTGCCGCCAGAAATGCCTCCGTGGTGAGATCTGCGACAAGCTCGACGTGGATTGCCTTCACAACGAGGCACACAAATACAGCAACGAAGCATTTCACGGGAGGACTACGACGCTGGGGGTAGGACACCAAGAAAGGTCCACAATAGTCCACACCAACCTTCTGGAACGGAGGAGCGGGGTTCACCCTTTCTGACGGGAGTTCTGCCATTAACCTTTCCGTCCCCAACGTCTGTTTTTAAGGGCTTTCAAAAATATAAACTGCTGTAAAAATCGCATTTCTTGACCGATTCTTTCGCAACAAGTTGCATTCCATCCGGATGGATCCCAATTTTTGATTTATACTAGTTTCGAGGCTATCCACAGTACGGTTCCAGAATTATTCCAGATTCCGTTGGGGTCAGTTGCCCCCGGAATAAGTGACCATTTACAATTTTAAGTCAAAACAGGTCGTGCGACACCTCAAACTTCATGATTTCACAAAGCAATGATGGGAATGATATTTTTGAGGCTCCTGGCTCACTCGGACTCAATCTGGCCACATCGGTCACAATCCGGGGACCTACAGAATGGCCATTTTCTAAATTGATTCAAAATAGGTTGTGCGACACCTCAAACTTCATGATTTTACAAAGCAATGATGAGAATGATATTTTTAGGGTTCCTGGCCCACTCGAATCCATTCCGGCCACAATCCGGAGGACCTACGGAATGGCCATTTTCTAAATTGATTCAAAATAGGTCGTGCGACACCTCAAACTTCATGATTTTACAAAGCAATGATGGGAATGATAATTTTGGGGTTCCTGGCCCACTCGGATTCAATCCGGCCACATCAGTCCCAATCCGGGGACCAACGGAATGGCCATTTTCCAAATTGATTCAAAATAGGTCGTGCGACACCTCAAACTTCATGATTATACAAAGCAATGATGGGAATGATATTTTTAGGGCTCCTGGCCCACTCGGATCCATTCCGGCCACAATCCGGAGGACCAACGGAATGGCCATTTTCTAAATTGATTCAAAATAGGTCGTGCGACGACTCAAACTTCATGATTTTACAAAGCAATGATGGGAATGATATTTTTGGGGTTCCTGGCCCACTCGGATTCAATCTGGCCACATCGGTCACAATCCGGGGACCTACAGAATGGCCATTTTCTAAATTGATTCAAAATAGGTCGTGCGACACCTCAAACTTCATGATTTTACAAAGCCACGATGAGAATGATATTTATGGTTCCTGGCCCACTCGGATCCATTCCAGCCAACAATTTGGAGGACCTACGGAATGGCTATTCTCTAAATTGATTCAAAATAGGTCGTGCGACACTTCAAACTTAATGATTGTACAAAGCAATTAATATGAGAATGATATTTTTGGGTTCCCGGCTCACTCGGATCCATTCCAGCCACAATATGGAGGACCTTCGGAATGCCCATTTTCTAAATTGATTCAAAATAGATCGTGCGACTCCTCAAACTTCATGATTTTACAAAGCAACGATGAGAATGATATTTTTGGGGCTCCTGGCCCACTCGGATCCATTCCGGCCACAATCCGGAGGACCTACGGAATGGCCATTTTCTAAATTGATTCAAAATAGGTCGTGCAACACCTCAAACTTCATGATTTTACAAAGCAATGATGCAAATGATATTTTTAGGGTTCCTGGCCCACTCGGATTCAATCTGGCCACATCGGTCACAATCCGGGGACCTACGGGATGGCCATTTTTAAAAATAATTCAAAATAGGTCATGTGACACCTCAATCTTCATGATTTTACAAAGCAATGATGGGAATGACACAAGGGCTTAGCCCGAGTGGGCAAGTTGGGGCAAAACAACTCGAAAAGTTTCAGGCGCAAGAATTCTCCTTGAAATCCTTCTAGAAGCTCCCCTGGGAACTTCTAAATTCCTCCGGAACGTAATCCACAAATTCCTCTGAAAATCGTTCGAAAATCTTTCTCATGTAATTGTAATTTCTCCTTATCTAGAAACCCCTCACTAAATTAGTTTTTTAGGAAATTCATGAGGAAATTCCTTGAAGATTTATTTTCTTCTCCAATTTTTCCTTCTAGACATTTCTTTGGCTATTCTTCCAGAAAAATCTCCTGCATTTATATACATTCGGGAGTTCCTTCAAGAATACAAACGGAATTTCCTTCCAAAATTCCGCTAGAAGTTTCTTCAGAAATTTATGACGGAAATCCTCCGATTTCGCTCCACAATTTCACTTGTAAATCTATAAGAAATTCCTTCGGAAATTCTTCTAGGAACTTCTCCGGGCATTCCTCCAGGATTATTATTATTTATTCAGACTAAGGCCGAAGTGGCCTGTGCGGTATATAAGAGTCTTCTCCATTCGACTCGGTCCATGGCTACACGTCGCCAACCACGCAGTCTACGGAGGGTCCGCAAGTCATCTTCCACCTGATCGATCCACCTTGCCCGCTGCGCACCTCGCCTTCTTGTGCCCGTCGGATCGTTGTCGAGAACCGTTTTCACCGGGTTACTGTCCGACATTCTGGCTACGTGCCCGGCCCACCGCAGTCATCCAATTTTCGCTGTGTGAACGATGGATGGTTCTCCCAACAGCTGATGCAACTCGTTATTCATTCGCCTCTTCGACGTACTGTCCGCACCATAGATGGTAAGCAGCACTTTCCTTTTGAAAACTTCCAGTGCGCGTTGGTCCTCCACGAGCATCGTTGAGGTCTCGTGTCCGTAGAGAACTACCGGTCTAATGAGCGTTTTGTAGATTGTCAGTTTGGTACGGCGGCGAACTCTATTCGATCGGAGCGACTTGCGGAGTCCAAAGTATGTGCGATTTCCAGCCACTATGCGTCTCCGAATTTCTCTGCTGGTATCATTTTCGGCAGTCACCAGTGATCCCAAGTACACAAATTCTTCTACCACCTCGATTTCGTCACCACCGATGCCAACTCGCGGTGGGTGGCTCACATTGTCTTCTCTTGAACCTCTTCCTATCATGTGCTTCGTCTTCGACGTGCTGATGACTAGTCCGATCCGCTTGGCTTCCCTCTTCAGTCTGATGTAGGCTTCCTCCATCTTCTCAAAGTTACGTGCCATAATATCTACAGTCAAACCTCCATGAGTCGATATTGAAGGGACCATCGACTCATGGAAATATCGAGATGTGGAATAGGAAATCCTTGGGAAGCTGTTTGAAGGGACCATCAGAGTAGCCCAGAAAATATTTTTAATATGGCATAATTTGCTTCCATGAGTCGATATCGAGTCATGGAACATCGACTCATGGAGGTTTGACTGTATGTCGTCGGCGAAGCCAAATAGCTGGACGGACTTATTGAAAATTGTACCACTCTTCCAGGAACTCTTCATTTAATTCCTCCAGGATAACTTTCAGGAGTTTTTCCGGTAATACCTCCATAAATTTAATAGTGAAATCCTCTAGAATTTCATTCTGGAATTCTTTCCGCTATTACTGCAAAATATCCTTTCAAGAATTCATTTAGAAATTTCTTTAGAAATTTATCCAAGAATTCGTCCATATATTTCCTCGGAAATTCTTCCAGCTATTTTCCCGGGAATTGCTTCAGGTACTTCTCCAAGAACTCCTTCAGGAATTTCTCCCGAAATTTTTCCGCGGAATTGTCCTGGAATGCTTTCCGGACTTCACTAGAAATTCACAACCGAATTTCATTCGGTTATTAATTTGAGAGTTCCTCCAAGACATCTTTCAAGAGTTTTTCCAAGAATTTCTTCAGAACGATTTCCGGGAATTCATCCGGTAATTTCTTCAGCATTTCATCTGGGAATTTCTGCAATAATTTCTCCTGCTATTTTTCCGGGAATTCCTTCAGATATTTATCCAGAAATTGCTTCATGAACTTCTCTAAGAATTAGTTCAGGACTTCCTTGTGAGTATTCTTCCGGAAGTGCTTGTGGGACCTCCTCCAGGAGTTTTTCCAAGAGTTCTTCCGGGAATCCCTCCAAGAACTTCACAGAGAAATGGGATTTTGGAAGTTCCTCTAGAAATTCAACTCCGGGTATTCCAGTGACTGTTCCTCTGAAAATTTACCCGGGAGTTCCAGCAGTAGCTCCTCCTGGAATTCATTCAGGCTTTTTTTAGAATTTATCTACAAAATCCTCCAGTCGGAGAATTTCTCTGGGAGTTGCTCTGGGAGATCTTTTGAGAACTTCCAGGAGTTCCTCCTGGAATTCTTACGGAAGTTCATTTGGGAGTTCATCCAAGAGTTTTTACGAGAGTTACTCTAGAAATTCTTCCTGTAGTTCTTTAGGAAATTCCTCCAGAAGTTCCACCGGAAGTTCCTCCGAAAAATCCTCTGATAATTTCTCCGGAAATTTCTCCAGAAATTCCTCCAGGAGCTCCTCCGGAAATTACTTCAGGAGTTCCTTCTTAGAGGAACACTCGGGGGAACTGCCGTAGAAACTTCCGGAGGAATGCTCATAGAAACTGCCGGTAGATCTCCCGAAGGAATTCTTGTAGTAACTGCCGAAAGAGCTCCCGTAAGAGCTCCCGGAGAAATTTCAGGAGGAACTCCTAGCAGAATTCCTAGTGGGACTCCCAGAGAAACAATTGGAAGAACTTTGGGAGGAATTTCCAGCTAAATTTCTGAAGAAGGACTAAATGATTTCCTGAAAAAAGCCTGCATGATTTCCTGGAAGAGCTACTGGTGAAATAACTTCCGGAAGAATTTCTGAAAAAACTCCCGGGAGAATTTTCAAATGAACCCCCGGAGAAACTGCCAGTGAAACTACCAGAAGAATGCTCGAAAAAAATTATTGGATAATTCATCTTATACACAAATCTCGTCTAGCTGAAACTTTTCTAGGGGTACGTAGCTGAGCTGGATCATCATCATCATCGGAGGACCTCCCGGAGATTACCTTCAGGAGCTCCCAGAGAAATTCTCGGTGGAGCTTCTGGAGGATTTTCTATATAAATTCCTGGAGAAGCTTAAAGGAATTCCAGAAAGGAAGCTTGAATGGATTCCCGGAGGAAATTCTGGAGAAATTCCCGGAAGAGGAACCCCCGTAGGATCTGCCGATAGAACTACCGGAATAATTCTCGGAGAAAATCCTGCAGGAACTCTTTGAGGAACTGCCGGTGGAATTCCCGGAGGAACTCCAGGAGGAATTTTCAGAAAAAACTCCTGAAGGATGTCCCAGTAGAAATCTTGAAGTTTCCACCGGAATTCTTTCAGGATTTCTTTGGGAATTAATCTAGGAATTTCCCTGAAAATTCCATTGTTGATTTCATTCACGATATAATTTCTGTATATATTTTCGGTGGAATTCCTGGATCCCTGGGTTGTGACCGATGTGGTCGGATTGATACCGAGTGGGCCAGGAACCATAAAAATATCATTCTCATCATTGCTTTGTAAAATCATGAAGTTTGAGTCGTCGCACGACCTATTTTGAATCAATTTAGAAAATGGCCATTCCGTTGGTCCTCCGGATTGTGGCCGGAATGGATCCGAGTGGGCCAGGAGCCCTAAAAATATCATTCCCATCATTGCTTTGTATAATCATGAAGTTTGAGGTGTCGCACGACATATTTTGAATCAATTTGGAAAATGGCGATTCCGTTGGTCCCCGGATTGGGACTGATGTGGCCGGATTGAATCCGAGTGGGCCAGGAACCCCAAAAATATCATTCCCATCATTGCTTTGTAAAATCATGAAGTTTGAGGTGTCGCACGACCTATTTTGAATCAATTTAGAAAATGGCCATTCCGTAGGTCCTCCGGATTGTGGCCGGAATGGATCCGAGTGGGTCAGGAACCATAAAAATATCATTCTCATCATTGCTTTGTGAAATCATGAAATTTGAGGTGTCGCTCAACCTATTTTTACCCAATTTAGAAAATGGCCATTCTGTAGGTCCCCGGATTGTGACCGATGTGGCCAGATTGAGTCCGAGTGAGCCAGGAGCCTCAAAAATATCATTCCCATCATGACTTTGTGGAATCATGAAGTTTGAGGTGTCACACGACTTATTTTGACTTAAATTTGTAAATGTTCACTTATCCCGGGGTAAACTGACCCCAACGGAATCTGGAATAATTCTGGAACCGTACTGTGGATAGCCTCCTTGAAACTAGTATAAATCAAAAATTGGATCCATCCGGATGGAATGCAACTTGTTGCGAAAGAATCGGTCAAGAAATGCGATTTTTACAACAGTTTAGATTTTTAAAAGCCCTTAAAAACAGACGTTGGGGACGGAAAGGTTAATTGCGCATGGCATCTGGGTTTGATACGGAAACAGGTGACACATTCATGCAAGACCTTCCGTACCAGTTTACGTATGTTCGGGATCCAAAACCTTTCTCTGGTGCTAGCAATGACAACTTGTTGTCCGGAGTGAAGCATCTTCAAATGATAGTGGCGGATTACCAGCGAAGCGAGAGGATGGCGATGGTCGATGATCATTGTATCCTTCCGATTTCCTGATACAGCAGCGTTCCGGAGCCGGCCACCAACGCGAAGTATTCCACCCTGCAGCGTGGGATTCAATGGCGATATTGCGGAGGAATTTTTAATTTGAGTCTCACTGGACAGATTTGCTATCTCCTGCGAAAAGCTTTCTTTTTGTGATAGCCGAACTAGATGTAGCATGGCGTCTTCATATTCTTGCGAGGTGATTAATCCGACCCTTCTAGTGCCTCGGTTGACACTCTGCACATTGTGGTGGAAACGACGAATCCAAGCTACCAAACGAACTAACGACGACAGCGACGAGCGTAGCGAGAATATTTCACTTGGCGGAATTGCTTGCAGCGGTAGCGCTACGATTTTTCGTTCTTCGAGGGTAGCTGGATCTAGCTGTTCAACAGCAACTTCAGCGTTCACGGGCCAGAAGTTTCGTTCTTGACGCAACCAAACGGGTCCGTTAAACCAAAGTGATTGGTACTCCAATTGAGCGGCTGATATGCCACGCGAAAGAACATCGGCTGGGTTTTCGATTCCTGCGACATGGTTCCATAAACCACCTTTAGTCAGGTGCTGGATCTCGGACACCCTGTTCGCGACAAAGGTTTGCCATCGCGATGGAGTCGACGCAATCCAAAATTTAACAATGTTGGAATCAGTCCAGAAAAACGACGGAATTTTCAATTGGGTAGCTTGGCTAACCTTCTCGTAAAGATGACTGAGAAGCAATGCGGACGAAAGTTCTAGACGGGGCGTTGAAAGCTTGCGCTTCTTCTTCTTCAAATCCTCCAGTGGTGCTACTCTGGACTTTGACATCATTAACTGAACACGAACAGAACCATCAGAAGTGGTACATCGCAAATACAAACAAGCACCGTATGCGCTACCCGAAGCGTCGCAGAAGCCGTGCCATTCGACTGAGGAACAGTCCCCACTGTAGTTGACCCATCGCGGAATACTGATGGATTCCAAAGCACCAAGGTTCCTGCGAAACTCCAACCAAAATGCTTGAAGGTTTTCAGGAAGTAAATCGTCCCAACTGACTTGTAGTTTCCACAACGTTTGGGTGAAAATCGTGGCTTCGACGATCATGGGTCCAATCAAACCCAATGGATCAAACAATCTGGATGCATCGGAAACAACAGTCCTCTTCGTCACCCCTGTTGTCGTACTCCACTTTGGAACGGTGAAGCTGAAATCATCGGCGGAAGGACACCAGACGAGGCCTAGTGTTTTGACGGTAGCGGTTGGCGGTGGAGGATCCATCTCGAATACTTCTCGATTGTCGCGAAGATGCGGCTGCAGTTCGGTTAGGACTTCTTCACAGTTCGAGTTCCATTTACGTAACGAGAATCCAGCAGAGTCTGTCAGGCTAACCATTTCTGTGACTAGCTTCTTGCCTTCCTCTGGATTGTCGACACCCGTGATCATGTCGTCGACATAAAAATCTTTACGCAGCACATTTGCTGCTACTGGATGTGTGGAGTCTCCGTCTCCTGCTAGCTGAACTAGACAACGAGTGGCCAGAAACGGAGCCGATGCCGTGCCGTACGTTACGGTCGTGAGCTGGTAAGTCTGGATGGGTTGTTCTGACGACTTCCTCCATAGAATAAGATGCAACTTCTGATCACGTGAACACATTTTTACCATTCGGTACATCTTTGCTACGTCAGCGACGATACCAATCCGACGCAGTCGGAACCGAGCGTGAATGGAGACGAGATCATCCTGAACTACGGGCCGACCATCAACCCATCATTGAGTGAAGCACCTGACGTAGTTTTGCACGATGCATCAAACACAATGCGCTTTTTGGTTGTGGGGCTGTCCGGCTTCAGAACGGCGTGGTGCGGCAAATAATAGCACACCGATCCGGACAGTTCTGCTTCGCTAACTTTCTTCATGTGACCCATTGACGAGTATTCCTCCATGAATTCACAGTACAGCTTCTTCAGCTGCGGATTTGTGGCAAATCGTCGCTCCAAACTGATGAATCGTCGCTCTGCACTGCGTCTTGACTCTCCCAATTGCTCAATGATGTGCCTTTTCTTCGGTAAGCATACGACAAAGCGTCCTTCTTCGTCGCGGGTTGTGGTTTGCTTGAAGATTTCCTCACACTTAGATTCTTCTATGGAATAAGTACTTCCTAGCTGGCAGCTTTCGAGTTCCCAGAATCGAGCTAGTTGCTCTTGAAGCTCCGCCGTGGAACATAGTGTGGTGGCGGCGACTGATAAGGAAGTACTAGTGGTGCGACCAGACACGATCCATCCGAACACCGTGTTTTGGAATGTTGGACCATCTTCGCTGAGCCGGAACCTCCCTTCTCGCAGCAGGTCGAGATAGTATTCGGCACCGATGATCATGTCGATGCTCGAGGATTGGTAGAAGTGCGGATCCGCTAGTGTAATGTCTTGTGGTAGATTCCACTGGCTTGTTTCGAACCCTTCACACGGGAGTGGAATCGTTAGCTCCGGTAACACGTTGAACCGCATCACTTCCTCGAAATTAGAAATGCTTGCGAAGCGAAGCGAGGACTGATCGACCACGTACAGCTTTCTGCGAAACGCTTTCGAACCACCGATTCCCTTTACGGTAACGTAATTCTGACCTTCTTGAGATTCATTCGACGACAAACTCAGATGTAACGAAGCAATACTGCGAGCAAGAATCTAGTAATGCTCTGGCCAACATCGATCTTCCGTTATCATCACAAATCCGCACGATGGCGTAGAAAGCAGAACTTGTGTAGAAGGTCTTGTTTGAGACGGAAAGGGATACAGTGTGCAATGTGTTCATTGTCTGTGGCGGACTGTGGGTTGGTGTTTTGCGAAAGTGTTTGGACTACTGACGGTGAATGGAGGGTTGGTTATGGTTTGTGGTGTGTGCTGTCTGGTTGGTATGTTTCCGTGCTGTGATTTGTTGGTGGTTGACGTTCCTTGGGGGTCTTGTTATCGTCTGTGGAACGGAGGATTTGTATTTAGCACTGTTTGCTTCAAAGTGAAGCAGAGTATGGTGTTTTCTTCCATTCGACGGCAAACTCCTTGCTGCAATTCCTGGCTAAGTGACCAGAAGACAAACAATTCATGCAACCGTTCTTCCTCACTGCATCGTATCGTTCTGGTATCTTCATCTTCTGGAATCTTGCAAAGAATGCAGGATGAAACGTTTCACAGAAACACCGACCGGTGGCGATCGTGGGATGGCCCGCTTTCTTCGGTTTCTTCTGTTCGACGGAGGTGGCTTTCGTTCAACTGACTGGAGAACAGCGCAATGATTTTCAGGAAGTTCCAGATTCCGATGGTTGGCACTTCCTTCGAGTTATGCGAAGATTCCCAGAATCGAAGGTTACCATCGAGCTTGAGCACACCATGTACACCAGAACTGTGCTCCAGCCGTCGGTATTTCTCCCATCTTCTGCAGCATTTGGAGATTCTTCTCAAAAGTCACTGACAAGCTGGTTCAGTGCTTCAGTTTTCCTTCCGTAGGATTCGATGGAGAAGATAGCATCGAGATAGGCCTTCTATCCGCTTCTTGTTGTGGTATCGTTCCTCAAGTGCAGCCCAAGCCACAACATAATTGGCGGCGGAAAGTTCAATGGAACTGACTTCCTGAAGCGCTCTCTCGGACAACGACGACTCAGGTGGTGAATTTGTCCATGTCGATGAGTTCACGGCTCCGTGAATCTAGCTGGAAAGCATCCTATAGATACCCAATCTCGAAGTTTGCCACTGAATGTCGGAGTCTGATTTCTGGAAGCTTCACTTTAGAGAGAACGGATTGATTATCTGGAATTACTGAATTGTTGGATGCAGGTTTCGTGGTCTGTAGACTTTAACGCAGCTTTGGCCTTGCAGTAGCGATTCCGATGTCCTTGTCAACGCTGCACCTTCCGCTTTCTCGCTTCTTGGATGCTTTGTTCCGCCTTGATCGACGATCCTTTTCCGATTCCTTTGAATCAGCGTTCTGCTCCTCGTCGACTTCATCCAGAACCACCTAATTTTCTCGATACGAGTTGAATTCTTTGAATGAACTTTCTAACAACTGCAAACGAACTCCCTCATCTTTGTCACGTTGTTCATCATATTCGCTCTAAACGAAGCCACTAAGTCTAAACTGTTCCGTATGCTTTTCTCGTTTTAATAAACTACGCAGATCGTCCGTCAGTCCACTGTTTAGCACTCAAGTCACTGAGAAAAGGTTCACTTCACTGAGGAATTCGTTTGCATATTCACTGTTCTGCACTATTCACTGCTGCACTGTATTTACTGCACTGCTGACTGCCTATCGACTCGTTTCACGCGCCGCTGGGAACTGACCAAGGATTGCAGCAACGCGGAGGAAAATTGACCAGCGAATGAAAGAACCACAGAATCCAGCGAAACCAAGATAACTTTCTAACGAAAACCACAGGGACCAGTTCCACTAAATAATGCCAGAACACTTTCGCCAAATCGTTTTATTATCAATCAATGGCTCCGATCCATAATGGATCTAATCATGCAAAATACGCGAACAAACACATGCACCTTTACTTCCTGTATATCTGCCGTCCTCCGTGTAATCGATTCCGTCGAAATGTCCAGCTCTCAGACCACCAATGGAACGCTGTTTCTCTTAGCCGGGTATAGATTTCCGTCGTCAAACTGCAAACGCGATCTACCAACAGAACGGAAGCTTGAATCACCATCCACCATCACTTTCAATTCATCTTCACCCCGTAGGTGCGCAATATCTTTTCAATCGCGCCCCACCCTTTATTGTCTTGGCAAAGATTGAGTCTTTTTGACCGTGAAACGAAACACTGAACGCGCAAATCTATCCACCGAATGATCCGTTCAAAAGGACCAAAATATGTTTGCGCACATACAACGTCCGGACTGATTACGCGGTGTTACTGAGACGCGGTGATATTGTCACTATATAGTCACTTTGTTCGGTCACAAAACTATCTTTATTTTGCGGGTAAAATGTACAATGCTGTTTCTTGAAATGCGAAAGTACCGAACGATGGTTTATTGGTATCATGAACTGCCCTCGTTTGCTCTGCTGCTTATACTAATAGAGGAGCGATCGAGAGGCGATCGGCATATATCTGCATCTCCTGGTTGGATATGATATGTACTAACAACCGATTGCGCTGATAAAAGTGAGTGACTACGTGCCTAGGGTGGCCTCAACATAATTCAAAATAATCTAATTAATTATTTACGAAAACACCATTTAGGCGTATTTAACCATGACACGTTTTCTTTGAAATAAATAAGGTACCTAATAAATTTGGTTTGAGACCGAACGAATACCATTTACTATCCAAAATATCAAACGATGCCGTAAAATTGGGTCTGATGTAATTTTCAACTTTATTTTCCGTTTTAATTCTTAATAAGTTCATCAGAACATTGATCACCTGTGCAAATACAGGCAAATAGACAACCTTTACAAAGATGTTGCATTAAATAGTCAAATTATTGGTTTGCATCGTTATACGATAAGTTTTTCATCACATGCATTGTTTGGGGGTAAAATGAACACTTTGTCAACTTTCACAATTTATGATAAAATTTGTGCATTTGTAACGGAAGTTGAAGAAAAAAACCATTCAAAACCGATATAAACTTTGAATATGGTGATTTAATTTTAAAATAACTGATATTTTAAACTTTTTTCCTTCTTTTTATTATTGATAATTAAGAGCTTTTCAAAGATATACAGATTTTTCAAAAGGTTCTCGTAATCTCAATTATTTATATATACTTGAAGTTAAAAGATAATTAAATGTTTCAAAGGGTTTTGAAGCGATGTTCATTTTACCACCGGAGTAGTAGTTCATTTTACCGCACTATTTTGAACATGCGAAATTTCGGTGTTTTATTTCGAAGAAAACTATATAAAACAATGTTTTAAAAACTATTTCATACAATAAAATATGGTTAAATTGTTGGGCCAAGTGGTAAAACTGGCAGTTATCCTTGTTTATAATTGAATTCAACGCGTTTCCTTAACGTGTTCATTTTACCACCTTCCCTATCAATAAACCAAGCATTTTATCCTTTATTACAGAAGCATTAAATTCCGTAACGCAATATTTTTGTACTAGTGTAACTTCGGGAAAATGATTCGATTTTTGGATCTTAATACGAAAAAGCTCTTGACGAGTACTAAGAGAATCCGGATATTACTTTTCAAATGTTTGTACCTTTGTCTAGTATCAATTATAAGATACTATTTTCGTAACGCGACACCATTTCAATGTCACTGTTTTAAAGTACAAATATTTAATGTAAACTCATTTTCGAAGCAACAATGGCAAAAAAGATCATTAAAACTGTATTTAATTACGTATTCATCAATACATTTCACCCAAAATGGTGCGATAGGCATTTGTAAAAAATGATTAAAGTCTTTTTATACTAAAATTTGCTACTTGATTGCTATTAAACAATGTTCGAAAACATTTTTCAGTGGAAGAAATGTTTTCTTGTAATTCAATATGTATGTTTTCCTGTCCTACAGATATTGGATCCTGATTTTGTGTTGAAATTTTGGTCCCTTGGTGAGAAGTGCGTGGATTGTGTCTGACGATAAGGGACATTCTACGCGCAACTGAATGTGAGTGACAGCTGCCCAACCACGACGTCAAAACCATCATAGGAGATTTAAACGATTGGGTTGACCAAGGGAGGAGTTTAGACCGATTGGAAAGTTCAGCTCGCAGATGAGACTCGATTGAGCCCTCTTGTGGACTGCTGGAATACGTTAAAGCAACCATAACGACGCAGCAGAGAGCAACTTCAGGGTATGTGGGACGAAGTTGGCGGATTGGCTGACGAAGAGTGCAAGACAGATTCTGGAACAGAGGACACAGCGAAGACGGTTGCGCTGCAACAAGGTACCCGGCAGAACGTGGAAAGTTACAGACGACGGGACGCGGACCGCCTTTTTCAGGAGAAGAAACGCCGCCTGGAAGAAGCGAAGTGCGAAAAGATGGAACAGCTGTGCCGTTCTCAAGAAACACGCAAGTTCTACCATTAGCTCAACGCATCCCTCAATGCGTGCTGCGAACCGAAATTGCCGGGATAAGGATGGAGCATCACCCACGAACGTGGTAAATCGATATGGCGCTGAGAGTACGGCAGTGAAAGTCAAGGCAGCGGAGGACTTTCGTGCCTGATGTTCAACATGCTAGAAAGGTGTGATGCGGAGAGCCGGGTGTACAGCCGGGGTCGATTTTCAACAGATCCAGTCTTTATTTGTTTTGCGGATGACATGGACTGTCGGCCAGACATTTGCAAAGGTGGCAGAACTGTACACCCGCCTGAAACATGAAACACAAAAGTTGGACTGGTGGTGAATGCTCATAGACAAAGTACATGCTTGTGGGCGGAACCGAGCGCGACAGGGCCGCTTGGAAGCAGTGTTACGATAGACGGGATACCTTCGATGGTCGAGAATTTGTCCTGGATCCTTACAACGGCTGATAACGTAGGTCGTGAATACGAAGGCGCATCATCTGTGGAAGTCGCTACTACGGGCTCCAGAAGACTGCGGTCAAAAAGTATCACCGCACCAAATGTGTCTGTACAAGACGCTATAAGACCGGATTGTCCTCTGACGGAACATGGCAATCTCGAGGAGGACTTGCAGAACTCGGATTATTCGAGGACGGGTGCGCAATCTTTGTCGTTGCTGAAGACGATGTGGCGGAAGAATGAACCACGAGCTCGCCCTACGGCGCCCAGTATCGAAGGTAGCTAAGCTACGATGGGCAGGACATTTTAACAATGCGGATAGCAACCCTGCAAAGATGATTCGCTTCCGATCAAGATAATTTGAGACGGCGTGGAGCGCAGCGGCGAGTTGAGCAGACCAGGTGCAAACGACTTGGCGAGGCGTGGGGCGTATTCGAGGATGGAGGAGTGCGTCTTCGAACCGTGCATTGTAGCGTCAAATTGTTGATTCAGTGTTATCTGTTTAGATGTAGACTAAATAAATGAATGAACTTACCGCAGATGAATAGAAGTCTGAAAAAGCAATCTACCAATGAAATGACTTGAGAACGTATGTGAACAGTGTGTTCTAAAACGGAATGGCTGAAAATAAATTCAATTGGCATCCAGATCTTCTAATTCAACATATTTTATTATCAACGAGTCCATTCGGGTTGGACGACATACTAAATGGGCTTATATATAGAAACTTCATGGCCATGATTATAATGTCACACAAACTAAAGCCCTCTAACTCCATTTTTCTAAGGGCAATAAGTTTAATTAAGGATTAATCGTATTTAGTCCCCACACCAGCAGTCTCAGTAATAAAATCATATTTTACGTTGCAGATAGTTGAAAGACCCGAATTTCTCTGTTTGGGGCTAAACTATATAGCAGGAAGCTTTTTAAGCAATCAGTTGAAAACCTCAGCTGGAACTGACTGCTGTACAAAACAAGTTGAGGGTTTAAATACGTTTAAATCTTGAACTGGTGAACAATGGTAGCGAGAGACATACGGAAGTTCTTATTACGGTGGGGACGACGATTATTCGCCCGATCGTGCTGATCAGTCGTTGTCCACGGACGTCGAGTTGCCAGAGGCTACCATTGGGATCGCTGCTCCAGAATATGCGACGTAACACGTGCGCAAAATGCCGAATTAAAGGTGCGGAGTGGCGGCTGGACGGAGACTTTCGATTTTCGATCCTCGAGGCGTCGGAACCGTTCCCTCAGCTGCCTTTCTCTTTCCCTTACGATCCGGCTTCACGTACCTTTGCGATTCACCGGTCGAGGACTAAAGGCTACTAACTCTTGGTTCAGATTTCGCACCAGCGTACGATAATGCGATGTACCGGACCATGCCTCTCGAACCTAACCGAGAGTTGTAGCTATTGGGTCTACGACAGTTTTTGACGACTGTAGGGTCAGTTTCGCTTGACTGACTTGCGAACTTCGCTATTCCACTCCACTCCACAATCAACCTTCGACAGACTTGAATGTTCACATGTTACTTTTAACGGAACTTAAAACCGCGATACAGCTACTCCTCTAGTGCGAGCGAAAATAAACGACTTAACAGATTCAGCATTATATTGCTCAAAAGAAAAAAAACGCCAAATCATTTCAAATTAAATAAAATATACAGAAGAGAACAACAATAATTAATTTACAATAATGCTTAATATTTTTTGATAATTTCTTCACCTTCTCTTAACCCATAACGGTGCTCACCCCACGTTTAAACCTGTTTCGGCTTAAGCGATTGAAATTGCCATTAAAGGATAAAACGTCAAAACTTTTAATTTAATTACCATAATAAAACTAATTTCAAAATTTACCTACTTATATTTTTAATCTTACTAGTGAGGTTTCCAGCCCTAGGTTAGTTCACTCACTATTTATAATTGATTTTGCTTAAAAAGATATAAAAATCTAAAGCTTTGAATTCCTTTCAAATTTAATTCAAAATATCCGAATCCAACGTTGCCCATATGACCTGAATTAATTAAGCACTTCTACCCAATTGGAAGAAGGGTTACCGTTTGGTGACCGTTTGAGCGACTGTAAATATTTTGCAGCTAACCCATCGATAAGTCGATATTATAAGGACCATCGAGTCATGGAACTATCGTGAATCCTAGATGAAAACATACAAATCATTAAAAGTCGGTTTATGACAGTAAAGACATTGTACTAAAAGAGCAAATATTTTCTTCCTTGAAAGCTGTTCGAATGGACCATCACCAGTCCTAAAGTCAATATCGAATAACAGAATATCGACTCACTGAAATAATTTTGTTAAAAATGCGTTATGAGGCTATATCAAAATAAGTATTCAACTGTGAACTGATAAACGTTTTGTCATTCAAAAAACAACTGAGGTTCAATCAACGATACACTTAACTAAATATTATTTCAGTATGCCTCGTAGTCAAAAGCTGTATTAAGCATTCAAGAACACTTTAATGGAATTCAATATGAATTGAAGCCTTTCAGAATAAGAATGGAACTTCATTCAACTTAGAAGTGAGTTCTTCAATCAATCTTCAATTGCCGCCAAACTAAACGACTGCATCCATCACGTAAGGCAAGTTTATCCACTATTTGGAGAACCTTCTCGCCGGAAGCAGAATCGAACGCGTTGAAGTTGGTGATCTCAAACATCGAATCAATTGATGCGATTTCAAGTATCAGGTATATAACGATAGTACATATATGTGCGTAGAGAGAAAAAATGGCACGGTAATTGTGTCCTTGTACCGGGAGCACTTACCAAGGCTGCATTAATTTTGCTGCTCCTCCAAGAACAAACGTTGACGATGATGCTGTCTTCTTCAGAGATTATTCCGAACGCGCCGCAATAGCGCTAATCCACCACCTACCAAACGACGGGGAAGCGTGAAATGCCGAACTCAGGTAGATCACTTGCGGATTATTTGAGGGTAATGATTACTGTGTGGTCATACCTTGTCTAGTGCGTATTTAGCCAGCAATATCACTGCTGACATAAATCTACATCATTCATTATCTCACGCAGAAGATGCGATGTGTTTTCTGAAAATGACGCGTTAGCCAATCAGTAGGGCATAAATGCCTAGTTGAATTAACTGCGTATTTCACGTTCTGAATTATATTTTTGCCTATTTTCCATACTCGCACGTTTCTTCTAAAGTGCTTTGCTTTACAAATGTGCTTACGTTCTTGGGGTTTACAAACATCTCGCAGACAGTGATAGTACTCTACAGAAAATATATTTGGACTTCCACAAGAAATTCAAACTTGAACTCCAACGGTTTGAATTTTCACTCGAAGAATCGTTAAATTTTCACTAATAAATCATTCAAAAAGATTCAGGAACTTGAATGAATTTTCACGAAACGAGGAGAAATTTAATAGGAACTCCAATACAATGTTAGTTTACATCACCTCCGGAAAATATGAATTTTGATTTTATCAGGATATTGTTAGAATTACAGAAGACAATTTCAAATTTACAAATTTTATGGAACAATCTTCACGAAGATTTGAAATCCCCGAATTTTCAATTTTCATGCTAGCCAGCAGCGTGTTCGTAGCCTGCCAACCTCTATCGGTTCTCTGATTGTGTTGTATTCGTTCTTTTTCTAAGGTGTTCTGGTTCTCTTCAAACTATTACGAGACTCAGATCGATTGATCTACAAGTCAACTACGTTCTGTAACAAAACGACGTCAACCTATCAAGCCCAAAATGTCCTACCTTTGGTGTAACACAATTCAATCATGCCTAAACCAGGTGTTCCAAGTCATCCAAACTGTTCCGGAGTTCAGATCAATTGGTCTACCCGGTCAATTGCTATTTAATCATGCCTGTACCGGGTGTTCTTAGTTCTCCAAATTGTTCCGGAGATCAGATCAATTGGTCTACCAGGTCAACTATGCTCAACTATATCCAAAGAGCTTTTGTGTATAACCAGATCAACTATGTTCTGTAACACACAAACGTAAGCCATCAATCCACATGTCCTAGAAATACCCATAGGACATTGTGGATGATGTCAAAATCTTAATATATAAAATAAAACCTAAGTGATCAAGAACAAAACACCTAGAAATGAAAATAACCACGGACCAGAAATGCTGAGAATACTGCCATTGTACCATTGACCGGTCGATATGTAATACAATCGAACGAGATCGATTAAGGTTTATCATAGTTCGAGTCTCAGGGGCATTCTCGAGTCCTTTGGAACGCAAAGGTTTACAGAAGTTGATGGTCTTTCGTGTCTGCTGTTCATCATCGCTTTGGAAGGGACAAAATGAAAGGCAGGAATTGATGAGTTGTATGACTTTCACGAAGTCCGTTCATCTGGGTGAAGAACCATTTAGGCGCACTATTCCGTCCACGGTTCATTACTAGGCGCATTACAACCAAATTACTGGTTTCTTAGTACATGGTTAGTTTCTGTCGATATCTGTGATGAAAAGAAAATCAAGCCATTTGGTTGGAACGCGGTCAGGTTAATCGTTGCGGACCAAATGGTCCTCTACTTGGTTTTGCCGAGGACATTGATTTTATGGCAATGCTTTGAGAGAGATGGAAAAGCCCTACCAAACTGAAAGAGAAACTAAGCGGATCGAACTAGCACGTCAAGGACAAGTACATGATGCAGACTGGAGAGAGGGCGGTTAAGCTATCTACCACGAGTTTAGCGTCGGTGGTGACGCAATTGATGTGGTTGAAGAATTCGTTCTTGGGCTCACTGGTGACCTCCGATAACAATACCAGCAGAGAAATTCGGAGATGCGTCATGCGGCGTCATACGTGCGGGACTCCACATTGGAAATGATTCGCCGCCATATCAACTGTCTATCTACAAACCCTTATTGGACTGGTAGCCCTCTTACGGGCACGAGGCCTGAACAATGCTCTTGGAGAAAAACGCGCACTGGGTTTATTTTATTTGTTTTTGCAGATTGAATAATCGTCGCGTACACCGAATAGAATTAACAAAAGGTGGCATCCGTCGGTGGTAAATAGAGCCTTGATAAGAGAAATGTGAATTGGTATGCCGCCAATCGAACAATCAAAACACGCTAATCAGGCAAGAGACTTGGTCAAGCAGGCAAAACTTTGGTTCAAATACTGAAAAATACAAAACTAGGAAACTGAAGCGGTATGTGCTGGCTGTCGATACGTCGTCTCGCATCTTCGCTGGCGCATCAATCAGGCGATCCGGCACAAAGCGACAGCGGACTAGATCGGCTTTTAACATCGTTCAGGTTTCAAGCGACAGCATCCAATGCTGATCCCTTCCCCTCGGACACGCGATGCATACGACGTATGGTCGGTAAACTTTCACTTGCTGGAGGGAAGCCAATGTGGCGGGATATTGTCTATCGGATTAAATTTAGAACGCTTTTATACAGTTGGATTTTTCTCCAGATCGAACCTTTTCAACTTCGGTAGTGCGCTGATTCGCTAAAGATGCGCTAAACAACGCATCGAATGTTTGAAGATAAAAACTTCGGAAGGTTCTAAGTTGGTACTACCGACCATAACCGTTGGTTGGCGTTGTGTGGTGTGTGTGGAGTCATCCTCACCCTCACCCGACTGGGGTGTTGGTCAAGTAGTACTACGGATAATTTGATCAGATCTCATGTTCCGCAATGGTGCCTTTTTGTTACGAGACTAGTACTACAAAAAGGATTCACTTCTAAAAGGCAAGTTTCATTAGTGAGTGTAGGGAATGGGATGTACTAGTTTTCATAACAGGTAGCAAAACTTCACAGGAACCCTTATTCGTAATAGCTACTCAGGAATAGAAATGAGGAAGAGACCACCATTGCTAGCTAAAAAGCTTGAACCAGGATATCTGGGACTCCCACTATCCGGCAATAGAAGCAAACAGTGCCTGTGCGTATTTAGTGATCAATTTCAGAATTTATAATTTTATATAGCGATTAAAAAATCAAGTATATAATTGGACGATGCTCACCAGTTTGTTTTCAATAGTTCCAGGTTTGAACAGGGTAGCAAGTATATTCATTAAGACATCAGTTACTTCTCATCCTCCTTACTTCCATCTAAACTGTTGCCGCAATGCCTAACTGTTGCCATTTTGGGACTGTGGAATTCTCTTTGTTTCTATCTGCGGTAGTGGTGGCTGCTGCTCTTTGTTTACTTGTACATCTCAGCAAAGTTCCAGTGCGTTCACATTGGGCCCGAGTATTATTGATTTATTTATGGAAGTTCACCATATTGTAACGTTCTCTAAAAATAAATGATATTATAGCCTATCAGATATTTTAATATATAACGGATCAGTATCCAAATTTCCTAAACGTGAGTGATCTTCAAATTTATCTTATGTTTAGATGCAGGAAGTACGGCAGGAATCACGAACATTATAAATAAATTCATTGTGTGAAATAAGACAATAATATTTTACCAGTTGGCCACACGAATATAGGAGTTGTTGGGATAAGAACCTCATGCAGGACCTCATTCAAAACAATTAAATAGTATACATAAACCTTTGCTAAATTCTTAGATGGAGTTCGGAAAATAAATCAATCTACAATTAGGTAGTTACAAGATTTAATTGAATTGGTTATGTAGATACTTTCCATGGTAAAAAAGTTTATTTCTCAATGTTTATATCATTCAAGCAGTGAAGAAAATGAAAAGAACAAAATTAAGTAAAAATAGTAAAATTAAATTAAGTAAATTAAATTATTAATCATAATTATTGTTTTGGGAAACTGTTAGATTAAGTTAGCATTGTGTAATTAAAATAAAACAATTATCAAAATCATTTTATTTTAATCTGGGAGAAATCTGAAACATGGTACGACAAATTTACAGTTGATGAATGTTAAAGTTCATATGTTATAATGTGATGAATTTTTGTCTAAGTTGTCCTTAATTTAACGATATTTCTATTTATAAAGATGGATTTTATTGTAGTATTGGGATAAGGATTATTTGGGACCACCAGTTCGACGCTCATATTTTGGACCACTGAGTGCAAATTCCTCTTGGTGGTCCAAGAGACTCCTAAGAGTGGTCCAAAATACATCACTTACCTAGTAGTAAATTGGCAAAACAGGAAGACAGTTTGATTTGAAATATCTTGAACAGATTTTTTTCATCTTACTTTCATTTTATAAGAAATAAGTAATAATTAAATCAAAATTAATATTCTTTAATTAAACATAATTTACCTTTTTTTCTAAAACTGTACATCAAAATATTGTTACTTTTCATATCTGGAGGAAGATATTTTTCAACACAATTTAAAAATTAATAATACAATACTCGAATGTCAATATAGAAATCCCTAGAAAGTAGTGAATACCTGGAATAGCAAGTCAAGTTCAGTTGAAATATAAAGTAATAGAGAAAGATGAATCATTGTCAAAAATAAATCAATCGATAATCATGATCTTTATCTCAATCAGGGATGAATAATTTAATCATATCGTATCGTACATATTACTGTTCTGTCGATTAGGTTCCTTACATTGATGAACCAGCAAATTGATAGCAAAGCGATACACCTAATAATTGCATGGTATTTATCAATTTTAATTATTTGAAAAGTTTGATTATTTGCTATTTTTGTAGCAATGCATCTAACGAATGATTCATATGGTGAGTGAGATAAAAATCAAATGAATATAACGAACATAAAATTGTGATAAAATAACATTTCCATAATCATTTATCACTGCAAACAATGAGATGTATGATTCATTATATGTTTTTCAAATGCATAATAGTGTTTGAACTTACAATAAATGAAAATATGTTGGAATAAAAAAATGCAAAATTATGGAAATATTTGAAATGTGTTAAAAATAACTGAGATAATTTTTGTGCATAATAATATCAACATAATTAAAAGTTGATACAGACTCGAACAATATCATCAACAATACTAGATCAAATGACACTGAATTAACCGATAAATCACAATGCATTGCTGCTCAGTGTACAGTTCATCTAAACGATATTCCCCATGTATCGAAGTCCTCACACGCTACTCACTGAAATCAACACAATTTCCATTTAAGTGATAAATTTGAAAATACTATAAAAAATCACAGTAATACATTAAGAAAAAACACTTGTTGATAATAAAAGAATACGCATGATGAATTGTACAATGTTCCGAAGCTTCAATTGGATTCGCCACTCTATAGAGAAAGTTGTCGTTCCTTTGCATGGTCCTCTCGTATCATAACGGAAAAAAATATCCACCTACCTTGCGGGCAAATACCTACCATCCATGTCGTGTAGGACCCAGTAACACAACATATTCAGAGATCCTCATGATGCAGCTTACCAAAGAATATGATTCTTGAGGATATCAAGTTGCTGGTCGTTGGGTTCTTTCGATTTTTGAATATCGAAACACCGATCGACTCTCACTCATGACCGCTCTTCAAAATTTGATATACTTGTACTAAGATCCAGCGAATATTTTGATCCGTCAATGTCTTCACACTGCTTCTTCATTGTTGAGATTCCGGCACTGGCACAATCCTAATTTATTAACTTTTCTTAAGATGAACGTTATTAACTAAAATTGGAAATTGAAAATTTGACGGAACAAAAAACGCGCTCTGCTCTCTAACTCGTTGGTTTGGCTTGTAACAAAAGGCTCCATTCGATTCGCTCTCATTTGCCATCACATTTTAAAATTACAGGTTTCTACTATGGCACTTGCATTTAATATTGGGTACAAAGAAAAGTTGGATGTAAAATTAGGCTATTGGATATAAAATATGGGTTCAAATATTCCATGCGATTAATTTTTCAGAATTTAACTGTGTAACTTATTCTATTTTATAATTAACTTATGACTTCTGTTTGATAACTTATTTTAACCGTTAGCGAACCCATTCTACGTGAGGGACCAACGGACCCTCATCCCAAACCTGGGCCGACCATTTGAATGAGTCAGACCAAGCTAGAACAGGTACATTACCAGAACTCATCAATTTGCCGCCTTCCATAACGATACATTCTGATGGGTGATGGCATTCATCCACTCCGTCCATATAGCATTTCATCGCTCAGCCTCAGCAGTGTTCGTAATGTACACTTATTCGCACATTTTCAGATTCAAGTAGGGAACTTGTCATGGAAACACTGGAAAGCATCGACATGATGATCTGACGGCAGGGCAGAGTGTAACCTGTGCTTAAACTTCCTGTAACGATCCTCAATCGGCATCAAGTCATCCCAATTGGAGCACAACTTGCAACGACCTTGAAAGTTGAGCCCTTCAGATAGCCTAGACAGTGAAGACAAAGATACCATCCGAACCCATCCGGTTGTGATTCTGATCTGTTCAAGAGTCTATTTGGGTTGACTGATGAAACTTTCCAAACAATACAAAATTTCCATAAACATAAGAAATTCTTCCATATACCAAAAGCAATTTCAGTAATTTTAAACGTAAAACCAGATTAATTCACCTAGCAGTGATGAACCTTTCTCGTGCATCGTAAAATGTATTGAAAAATCACAGAATGTTCAAAAAAGCAGGGGACCCTTGCGGAAAAAACAATGATTTTCAATAATTTTGAAAATGCAATTCCGATCAGGCCAATTCAGAATAGCAAACTAATAGAACGCATCTCCAGTCGAATGCAACTTGTGCGAGTAAATCAGTAATGACTAAGTTCAAAAAGTGTTTCTAAAATTTGTACTAAACACGTTAGGTGGCTCAAAAAACATTTGATGAGCCGCCCTCTTATCATTTTATTTAATGCCCTGATGCTCTGGACAAAATTTCAGACAAATCGTCAACGATTGGGTGCTAAACTCGTTAGAGTGTATATGAACAAATGTATGAAACATCGAAAAACAGTGATTTGCAGTTGGACACAATTTACAATGATAATCATACACCACACATACTAGAGGAAAATTGCAAATTGATTCTATCACCGGATCGTGGGAAAGGTTTGAGCAGATCGAGATCGAGAGGAGGTATAACAGGGAGCGTATCGTCAGGAGCTGAATTCAAATCGAATAATATATACGTTATATGAACATGAAAAACAATTTTTTCTTCAAATAGTGTATGGCCGAAAATGTACTCCCAAAATCGTGAATCAGGAATTCATAATCACGATATCAGTCAAATCATCACCAACGAGAAACCAACATTCGGTGAATGTAGCCGAACCAACACAGGAAAATCGTCAAATAATCAACACAAACACCACGCCCAGATCATGACAAATCTAATTGATTTTTTCGTTGATTTAAAATCCACTGAAACTAAATCGTCTCCAGAACAATTTTTAGCATTAAAACAATATTACTTTCATTATTGATAGTGTGCGTCATCTGTAGCGTGATAGATGAGTAAATTTATCCCAAGATCAAGTAATACTAATGTATAATTTCGATCAAAGAATAAATGAATAACAAAATCACTAGGGATCGATACTGCTCTGCATTTTGGAAATAATGACTTACAATATTAAATTCAATGTACCGTCTTTAGCCTAATATAGCAGGTTTGGTAGCTACGAATTTCCAGCACACACACAAAGCGAATGATGACCGAAACATTAATTTTAACACTGAAAAGCAACCATATATTCACAAAATACCTTTGACGCTGACGTGTGTGTCAATCGTTATACCTCCGCGTGACAGAAGTTACAACATTGTTAAAACTAAATTTGTTACCGTATAGTGTCTAATCAACAAAATTACACCGCATGTTTAGTTGCGAATTCAGTTGGATGCAACCTCGAACGGAATGATCCCAGTTCATTGTAGTCAACTTCAAAAATAAACCGATTGCAATTGATCATTTTGAACCACATATAGAATCAGCTTCAAATTACAAGCATCATTGAACTGTAATAATAACAATATATTGTAAAAGTTCAAGGCGAAGTAAACTTTTAAGACAGAATTAAGTTGAATCATTTGTCAGGATCAGACGAAAAACGATCAAACAATTTATGCTGAAATATGCTGATAACTACTTTGTTGAGGAGATAGGCTGAAGAAACAATGTGTATTCCCCACAACGTATTAAACCCAATAGATCAACCTTCAGCGCAAGCCATATCAATTCCCCATTCATCAAGAAGAAGTTTGTAAACAAGTTAGAGAAAAATGTTACAAGATGAAATTATAGAGAACTAATCTGGTGGAACAGTCCTTTATTACTTGTCACAAAAATCTGATACTGATGTGAAAGTGGAATTAGTGATTGATTACTGAAAGGTCAGACGACTCTCAAGATGATAAATTTCCACGCCCAAATATAGAGGAAATAATTGATTCACTAGCAGGAGCTCAATACTACATTCACGATCTATCACAAGGATGTCCAATATGAAATTAAAACCTGAGATAGACCATTACGGACGTTTTCAACTCCATCGGTCAATATCAAATGACGATACTGCCCATGGGGTCTGAAAAATAAGCCCTCAAATTTTCAGACTGATGACCCAAGCGATGTCGAGTTTAAACCTTGAAGATGTTAATATACCTGAGAGATATTATTGTTCAGATAAAACTTTTGGCCAGCACAATAAAAATTAATTCTGTTTCAAAGATTACGAGATGTAAACAGTTAGCTAAACCCCCCCAAAGTGCAATTTTTTTCTAAAACAGGAATTACTTTATTTAGGTGCATTATATTTCGAAGAAGAATTGCTGCTGACCCTTCAAAAATTAGAAATCATTAAAATTAGGTAAGCCAGTTTCTGCTGATAGAGTGAAAAGGTTGTACTTTTCTAAACTATCTATGAAAGACATCAAATTTCTAGCAAAATATGTACTTTATAGAATTCTTAACCAGAAAAGACCAGTTTATTTAGCGGACTCCCTGAATAGGGCATTCCAAAAACTGAAAACCAAATTATAAACCCCCAGTTTTTAGATTACTAAACTTTGATGATGAAAATATTTTAAATTACATACTGATGCTTCCAGGATGGACTTGAGCAGTACTAGCAATATGAATGATAGGCATATGGCATTTGCTAGCAAAATGCTGAATCATCGAGAAAAAATATTCAACGACTGAAAAGGAACTAATGGCAATGGTGTGGGCGATCCGACATTTCGTTCATAGCTTATATGGACGAAAGTTTCAATATTATACCGACCATCGACCATTGTTTGCTTACCAACCGATCGCTGTCAAGTAGACTGACGAAGTTTTCGTCGCACTTGAAGAATAAATCGATGTCTTTTACAGAAGGTTTAGAAATGCAGTAACGGACGCTATCCGCTATTCTGTGACCGAGTTAAGGACATGCAAACAATCTTACACACGATGTAACAACGAATAGCAAACCCAAATCTATGAGAAGTCTAACGGGTTCTTCAATAATGAGGTAGTCACTGTGGCCATGATTCTTCAAACTCTTCTAACATGAGAACAGTACAAATTTAGTCAGAATAATACCAAAAGAAAATGTAATAGGGGTCCCAGAAAAGAGATATAATAGTCAAACCACGGAAACCTTGGTTTCGTTACCGACGAACAAAGGATGAATGGTAAAAATATGAAAAAGATACAAAGTCGACAATTTTAGAAATCAATGATCAATGTCACAAATTTTATGAACAAATAATAAAAATATGGTCTGAACAAAGGGATACCGAAATAATAAGTTTCCAACAAATAAAATTTATAGAGTGAACCTGACTAAAATTGATTCTAATGATATCATTTACTACCCACTGCTGTTCATGCAGGTATGAGAAAGAACTATGAGTACAATAAGGCAAAGTACTACTGGAAGGTATGAAACAGATGTAGAAGCTATGATTAAGAGCGATGAAAATGCAAAATTCAAATCAATTAATACCCTTAAAACCGGAAATGACCAATAACCACAAATGAAACACTTTTGAGAAAATATATTTGAACCTAGTAGGACCATTAATTCCATACTGAGGTAATGAATATATTTGACAACCCAATTAATGAACAAAAGTTCATAACGGCAACTCCTCTCAAAAGGATAAGGCAACACCACAGTTACCCAAAGCCTTATAAAATTTTTTTGAAATATGGTAGGTTCCTGAACAATTATGCTGACAGAGGAACATAGTTTAGTCAGAATTGTTCAGTTCATGTACAAACTTTCAATATAGAAAAACTAAATAGTACCGCTTACCATCACGAAACAATAGGCTTTAGAACACTCACAAACCAGAATTTCCTGAAATTCAATGTGACAGTAAATTGTTTTCCTGGGTAAGTGGGTACCATACTATGAATTGCGTATATGAATAACAATACACAAAAACAAATTATACACCATTTCATTTAGTTTATGGAAAAATCAAATGCCATCCAATCTAACAAACATTGAACCTGCATTATAATTATGAAAACTATTGCAGGTATTGAAATCGATGTGAAATTTGTCCCAATGGGGTGAAATCGTTTATTGAAGAAAAAACAGAAGAACTGACAGAATAATATAAGAAATGTACGGAAACTTCAAATGTACAAGCCAGGAGATCTAGTGTGGCTAAGAACGAAACTGCTAAAAATTGAAGCAAGATATTATGGACCATACAAAGTAGTTGCAATTTGAACCCAAACGATAAAATTTTGATTAATAGAAAAAGAAGATTCAGTTCACAAATGTGAAATCAAACCGTACGAAAGAATAGTAGAAGATTAGGAAAGACTATGGTGGATATGGATATGCATAGATAAATAATTGGAAATCATGGTTATTAAATTCAATTATATCTTATAAACAATATGTATATATAATCTTTAACTTTTGTATTACATTTCTATAAAATATTATTATCATAAGTTTAGTAATATGATAAAACATTATTCTTTTGTAGAATTTAAAAATTTAACTGCAGCAAATTTTTAAATTTCATTGTAAGGCGATGTGGTGGATACAAGCCTTACTGCCGCTTGATACGTACATAATGCGAACCGTCCAAAAAGTTCACGAACGAGACGGCGTGCTATGCAGTCTAACAAAACGTCACGTAAGGCGCGCGTTGTTAGTACGACGAGAGTTAAATAAAAAATATGTGGGACCACTCTCCTCTGAACCGTGCATAGTACACTACCTCTGTTTTAGGTACTCCCCCCAAAGAGGACAAAAAGCAACAGGATTCTAAACTTTAAATGCTATACCTATAAAACAAAATGTAGTTCCACTTGGACGCAAACCATGCCCCTAAATGTTCCAGAACCATACCAACCCCCTAAATAATTCTGGCTACAGCCACTGGAGATGTACGAATAGGTGGTCGGGATGATGACACCATACTTATCAGGCTATCAACATTTGGGGGGGGCGAGACGAGATTCGCTTTGCGCAGTAGCGACATGAATACCAAGCCTTCTGCAGCATGGCGTTTTCTAAAGAAATAGAGACTCGATGCTATACAAGATTCAATGCTTGACTGTTTTTCTAAGGGATCTCCTGTGGCTGTGAGAGCTAATTACCTGACTAATATCAGTAGGAGCTTAAGACGATGAAAAGAAGAGCAATGACTACGGTAATTGTAAACATTGTCAGACCAAACCCATGCATGGCCATGTATCCTGGCTCCATATATAAACAAGGTGAAATGGTGAGCGCGAGCAATTTAGATTTTGAGAACCCCATACAATCTTATTTTAATCTTGCATGACAAATCATAGTTGATAATGGAAATTTTACAATATATACAATAATGGATACGAAAGTTTATAGCTTTTTTAAAGTACGTTATACAGTTAATTAAAGAGTTACTTACAACGTTACGTTATATCGAATGTGGCCTAATAACAAGGCTGAGCCTGTATTCCAATGAAGAAAAATAAATTTAAATCATTTAGTGAACATCTATTAGCCCTCAAAATGAGTAGAATGTGTTCATATCCGCTGAAGAAACACTGCCTGGAGAAAAACTAATAACATTGTTAAATAAAATATTTATTAACAATATATAAAATGAAATCATTAACATTCGAATAAAAATCATTTGAACAAAATCTACTGAGGCGCCAGCTATCCTGGGCGGTATCATACCGAACTAATCCGAGTTTGCTGGATGGTGATGGTAACCAATGTTCATGTGCATATTTCTCAACATGCCCTCAGGATTACTGTTCCGAATCATTGATCCGTGTTGCGTATACGCAAAATATCCATTAACTCGCAGATGACTTACATAATTAATGTCTGACGCTTTTCAGCGCAAACTGGTTCTCACAGTTACCGAAAAAACCGAAGTGAGGATCGATACCAAACACGTGCCTGTTGCCAAGCGAGGTTGGTAATAAGATTGACCTATCGGCGCGATGCAATCAGATGGTGCCCCATCAGTTAATACCAACATAATATGCACCCATAATTACTGTCATCATTTTTTCTGCTCGCATCCGTGGGCATCCAGCCAGGACGCAACATGCTCTTTAAACTACGCCACGCCATGACAGAACTGTGACCGCCCGCGGTACTCTGCGGCTGCTGGTGTGAACCGGCTATAAAGTACGATTTTAAACCATTCACATCATCCCGTGGATTTATTCCATTGCTGTTGGAATTTCGGTCAACATCGTCAGTTAGGTGCCACCGTCAATCATTGCTAGATTGAATTACTGCAGAAAAGGATTGCACGGCGTTTAGTTCGACTTGAATCAGCCATACACATAGAATGTTATTTATAGCAGATGTGAATATTATATCTGCGGAATAAAACTCGGTAATAATAATAATTTTATATTATTTTATTTTATTTATTTATTTATTTTTATTTATTTATTTTGATGCAACATAGATACATAATGGGTAAAAATGGTGTCAATTGCTTTCCAATGAATATTGGTAATTTTATAGCAGCTATTGAATTCTTTTTGAAATTATTCACGAAAAGCCCTACGCTTTGTGTAAATGTAGCCGTTTTGCATTTTCACTCATATGGAAAATAACACGAATAAAGCCAAAATGTCATTTTAACGCGAGTGTTCGGAATATAGTCATGTTTGGAATTTGAGCCAAACAATTTTGACGGATAATTTTTAGAAGAATTCCTCATGGAGTTCAAAAGTATTTCTTCGAAATTCCAAAATACTCTTTTAAAATCGAGTAATTCCTAAAAATCACCAAATAATGAGTGCACATTCCGGAAAATTTCCCAATGAAATTCCAAATAAAATGTAAGATTACAAGCATGATAAGTAGATAGATAATTACTAATCTCGTCTTTGACGGTGAAGACATTCCACTAACAGGCAAACACAGATAAAAATATCGTTTGGATTTTAATGTATTTTCATGCACATATTTTGGAGCATGCAAATAAACGTAACATTAATCGATCCATATTCTTTAAATCAGAAATAAATATAAACGGTGCTTGTGTAAAATTCAATCCAAATTTTATATGAATATTCGAATGCTAATTCGTTTGATGGATAAGCTGCAATTTTACCGTCGTTGATTTTCAAAATTATTTGCTGTATATTATTAAAATTTATTCATTTGCATTGCTGGAATTAAAATATTTTTCAAATTGAAAAATCAAGTTTGCAGTTTTGTGCAAATGCTGCATAACATAACATAAGACCCTACCTCATATCGTCACCTTATCACAAATCGCAGATACTATTTGGCCGCACTCGAGGCAGAACACTCCAGTTCGTTCGAATCGCGCCGGGGACTAAAGACAAGGTGATGGACTTTCGTGCCTGTTGTTCAACATTGCGCTAGAAGGTGTCATGCGGACCTTGGGTGTAACAGCCGGGTACGATTTTCAACAGATCAGTCAATTTATTTGCTTCGCGAATGGCATGGACATTGTCGGCCGAACATTGCAGTGCAAATGGTGGTGAGAGTGCTGTGGTCAGAAAGACAAGTACATGCTTGTGGCGGAACCGAGCGCGACAGGGCCCGCCTGGGAAGGCAGATGTTACGATAGACGGGGATACCTTCAGGTGGTCGAGGAATTCGTCTACCTCGGATCCGCAACGGCTGACAACAACGTTAGTCTGTGAAATACGAAGGCGCCATCATCTGGGTCGGGCCTACTACGGGCTCAGAAGAAACTGCGGTCGAAAAAGATTCGCCACCGCACAAATGTCCATGTAGGGTAAGACGGTATAATGCGCCTTACCTGGCCAAAACGCCTCTGGATTTCTAGAAAACTACTAAAATAATAAAATTGGTACCTAAATATATTGGAAACCATCATACTATGAATATGTGGAGTATTTTTGTATTACATATAAAATAATAAGCAAATACAAAAAGTACAGTTTTGATTTATAAAGTTTGTTTGCTCAACATTCTGGAGCAACCAGCATACTTGTCCGCAAAATGGACCGTTGCAACAAAATAACTTTTCCAGTGGATTAAAATTAGCTTCCATCTTCATAAATGTAACGTTTTCGAAAATATGTTTCACTGGTCAAAACGCCCAGTGTTCGGACGATATGCCCTTACACTGACACAAGCGCAGCGACGCAGCAGTTGCTTCAAATTATGTGAAAATATTGAAAGTATCACACCTGCTTAAATGGACTTATGTTGTTTTAATGTCAACACATAAGGATTTTAACTTTATTATAGGATAGATAAAATACTAATGAAGGGCTATAAACGTCTTGGTGGGGCGTATTACTTGCGCTTTGAAATCATTTTCACGATTTTCAAAAAGCTTTAGCGTGTCTGTAATATTTTATATGACTACTCACAGCAATGCATTCGACTTTTGGACTACACAAATACACAAGTTTGCATAAATTGCTTGAAAAGTAAAAGTTTCATAGGTGTTGCCTTGGGGGCGTATATATCGTCTTTCTAAGGCGCTTATAAAGACCGGTTGTCCTCTACGGACATGAACATGGACAATGCTCGAGGAGGACTTAAGCACTCGGAGTATTGAGAGACGGGTGCTTGGACCATCTTTGGCAGAGACGTGTGTGGCGGTGAAGAATGAACCATGAGCTCGCCCAACCTCTGGCGAACCCAGTATCGAAGGTAGCTAAAGCCGGAAGGGATGATGGGCAGGACATGTTGCAAGAATGCCGGACAGCAACCCTGCAAAGATGTGTTCGCTTCGACCCGGCAGGTACGAGACGGCGTGGCGCGGAGCGAGATGGGCAGACCAGGTGCAAAACGACTTGGCGAGCGTGGGGCGTATCCAGGATGGAGAGATGCGGCCTCGATGAATTTTCCAAATTGCCCTTTCCTTAAACAATCATTGCGTTGAGGCATTTTCGGGCTCAAAGCCTATTCGATCAAACAGCCATTCGACCAACGAGCTGAGTTATGAGGCAAACCAGTTTTCCAGCCATATTACCAATTCGACCGTTTGTCGCTTTCGACCAAATGAAATTATCAGTCGACCGTTTCGACTTACCATTTTACCATACAATTACTATTTTGGCCCAAACTTAATTCCGCTAAATGGGAATTCTGACCGAATGTTTTCGTAACGCCAGCGATTTTCGGCCAAGGTTTTCCGCCGAATGTTTTCCGAACCAAAATGACCCTTTTCCGTTCAATTTTCCGTGAAATTTCCTTAAAATTGCTTATGGACAATAAATGAATTTTCCCGTAGAAATTCAAAAGCATCCATCTTTTTGACATGTTTGAGGAGGTGGGAATTGATTTGCTGGCCTCTCTCGTTAATGTCAGTTCGTTTTACATAGTTCCAACCTAAGTTGGAACAGTTTTACACTAAGTTCCCAAGCTAAGTTCAACCCAAAGCTGCCCGAGGTAAAAAATATTATAGAAAAAACAATGCAATTTATTATAACACTATGAAAGAATAAATTGACCTTAGATTATATTGTAGTTGATATAATAGAAATACCGGATACATTACAATGTATCATTACGAATCATTTATTCCAGAACGTAAATGATGTTTCGCATAAGATGTGCAGGCAGTATTGTAAGTATCAACTTTACAAAATCTGACATTTATTCATACACTTTCATACAATTTTGTACGAAGGTAAAGAAAACAAAACTGTTCGTTCATTCCAATTAAATACGCGTCAATCCCGCTTTTCGGGAATTTATAATGTAGTATCAATGAAGTTAAACTATGGCATTATTCTTGATAAATTATAAAAATAACTTTCAAATTTACAATGAAGACAAAAATATGCATTATGGAAGATATTGGTTGAAAAAATGTGACAGAACCACTTTCCGTCGATGGACTCGAACTCAAAACCCTTTCAAAATTGTTTGGGAATCATCTAGAAGTTCATTCAGGATTTTCTCCAAGTTATGTCCCTAAATTAGGTCGATCGAACGTAATTTGGGGAATACCCCATAAAACCCATACAGTAGAATTGCTTAATTACACTAAATTACACTAAGAATTATCAGAAAAAGTAGATTTGAGGAATACCGAATAATAAAAAGTTTATTTATTTGTTATTGTTCTGTCCGAGATAAGCATCTAAATCTTAATAATTAATGGATTATAAGAGCACAAAAATTATGCGAAATCAATGGCCTCCTTTTCCCTCCAACCCAAACTAAATAACTTGAACCAAATTCAGATCAATATCAATCAAATCTAATCTAAATCCAATCCAAATCGAATACAATTCAATCAAATCAAATTAAAATTCAATACAAATCAATCCAATCAATCAATCTAGGTTGATACCGATCCAGTCAGTCAGATCAAAGTCAGTCCGTCCAGTCCAGATCCAGTCCCGATCCAGATCGGTTCCAGATTCGATCCAGAATCCAGTCAGGTCAGTCGATCCAGTCCAGATCCAGTCAGGAGTACCGATCAAGGTACAGTCCAGTTCGATCCAAGTCAATTAAATTCCAGTTCAGATCGATCCAGATCCGTCCAAGTCAGTCAGATCCGTCTTATTGATCCAGATCCAGTCAAGTCCAGTCAAGATCGATTCAAATCCAGTCGGTGAATCCAGTCAGAATCCAGTCCAGTCAGTCGAGTCTAAAGTCAGTCCAGATCCAGTACTTCAATCTAATCCGGAGTCGATCCAGGTCAGTTCAGGTCAGTTCAAAGGTCAGTCCAGATCAGTCCAGTCGATCCGATCCGGTCCAGATCCGATCCGCAGGAGTCAGTCCAGGTCAATCCTGATCCGCGCAGATCCAGTCCAGAGTCAGTCCAGATCGGTCCAGATCAGTCCAGATCGATCCAGGTCGATCCGTCCAGTCAGATCCAGTCGATCCAGTCAGATCCAGTCGATCGATCCAGATCCAGTCAGGTCGATCCAGATCAGTCCAGGTCAGTCGAGTCCAGTCGGAGTCAGTCCAAGATCCAGTCCAGGTCAGTCCAGGTCAGTCCAGATCGGTCAGTCAGTCAGATCCAGTCAAGTCGGTCGATCGAGTCAGTCAGTCAGGTCAGTCCAGATCCAGTCGATCCAGTCAAGTCAGTCAGATCCAGTCAAATCCAGTCAAATCCAGTCGAGTCAATCAGTCAGTCGATCGATCAAATCGATCAAATCGATCCAGATCAGTCCGATCCAATCGAATCAGTACAAGTCAGTCAGATCAGTCAAATCCAGTCCGATCCAGTCCAGTCAGTCAAGTCAGTCCAAGTCAGTCCAGGTCAGTCCAGATCGATTCAGATCCAGTCCAAGATCAGTTCAAATCCAGTCAGATCCAGTTCAAGTCGATCCATATCCAGTCAAGATCCAGTCCAGTCAATTCAAGGTCCAGTCCATGTCAGTCAAGATCAATCCAGATCGATCTAAGTCGATCCAGATCCAGTCAAGTCAATCCAGATCGATCTAGTCAGTCCAGATCCAGTCAGATCCAGTCCAGATCAAGTCCATATCGGTCGGATCAGTCAGATCGATCTGATCCAATCTTAATTCAGTCGATGCAGATTCGAATTGAGATTCAGATCCAGTCCAAGTCGATCGAGTCAATCCGAATCGATCAAGTCTAAAATCCAGTCCAGATCGATACTAATCTGATCCAGATCCAGTCGAATCTGATCAGTCAGTCAAATCGATCCAGATCTAAGTCGATCCAAGATCAATGCAATCGAAGTTCGATCAGTCAAATCCAGTCCGGATCCATTCCAGTCCAGTCAAATCCAATCAGGTTCAGTCCAAATCCAGTCCAGATCAGTCAAATGATAACGTACGTGACTAC